>NW_015557124.1:1475968-1506751 GCF_001515605.1 Sinocyclocheilus anshuiensis | reverse complement strand
CACCCCATTAGCAGCTCATGGGAGGAGGTGAAGCTGTTATCAGAGGCAGGTCTGATAATCTCAATTGGCTTTACTCACACTGATAAAATGCTCTCTGGGCTGCAGCACTGCTGGGCTGCTCCTGCAGGGTTACTGTGGCAACAGTTTGGAGAGGCAAAACAGACACTGTGAGAGAGTGAGTGCGTGCGTGTGTGTGTGTGTGTGTGTGTGTGTGTGTGTGTGTGTATAGAATAGAAAAAGAATAGAACAAGCTAGTGTTAGAGGCCTTTTTGCTTTTGTTAATTGATAAATAAAAAGAAAACAAATAGATAGAATACAAAAAGATTAGAGAAGCTAGTGTTAGTTTTTTTTAAGAAAACAAGCAGTCAGTGAATGAATAGAGTGCAAGTCAAAAATGGGGCAAGTTTTTTTTTAAAGAATAGAATTAGAATAGAGAGTGCTAGAGTTAGAGGGCCAAATAAAGATGGAAGAGATGTGTTAATAATATAAATAATATATATATATACAATTTTTGGGTGAACTAACCCTTTAACATTTTTCACAAGATAATTTCCCGCGTTCACGGTCACACTTATTTTGCAATGACGTCATTGCGTCCGTCTAGACTCCGCCCACTTCGACATTACCCGCGTTCCGCAGCCAACGGGATGATCAGCAGCTGGATGATATGTGCGTTACGATGACTGACAGCCCAACGCACCAACCACACCAATCATTTAATCTAATTCACAAGCGTTAGCCAATCAGCGGCGCAGAGACGGCGCGTCGGGAGCCAATCACTTCCCTCCGTTCATGTCTTCCGGTGTCAGAGGTCGCTTCCCCTGCCGGCTTGCATTCGCTCGTCTCTCTTTCTGAATCCAGCAGCGATGGCGGAGCAGCAGCAGTTCTACCTCTTACTGAGCAACCTGATGAGCCCTGACAACACCGTCAGGAAGCAATCCGAGGTATGGAAGTCGGGTCGGGACCGTTTTGTGTGGATATATGTCGGGAAATCTCGGCTCGCAGTTTTAGCGCGGGCCGCTCAGCCTCGCTCTGGCCCAGCACATGTGTGAAGCGCGCGCTGCTGCTATGCGGCTCCGAATCGCTTCAGAGAGTCGATTCGCTTCGGCGAACCGACTCCTTTTGAGACATCACACAAAATTGTTCGTCGTGTGGCTCTTTGCTTTTCTTTTGTGTTGTATGCATTTTTTCGATTAATTTATGCGTTGTGATTTGTTTAAATTATTAAATGACTTTTATTTGATTCCAATATGTTTGGTTAGATTTTAAAGGTTAATTTGAGACTGTGACTATGGACCAAATTGTTATCGTTCCTAGTAATATTGACGTTATTCGCTCTGTACGCTATCGGATTTACAAAGACTGAATTCGGGTTAGTTTACACTCATATTAATCTTACTATATCTGTCTTACAGGGATTGCAGGCGTAATACGAAAGAGATGCAATTTCGAAATCAATCAAACCCTCAGTTCGACCGAATCATTTAAAAGAATCTATTCAAATGAGCGAATCGGACATCACTGTTGTGCGTTGCGTATCAACGTGGCCTAACCAGCGTTACAAACGTGTATTACGTTTTTGTGTACAGTCTCGGTTAAAACGCTTATAAATAAGTCGTTTCCCTAATTTAGTCTTTTAACGTCGTCTTTCTTGTTTTTGTGTCATTATTCGAGCCGCGGCTCCTGTGACGCTCAGATCGGCTTGAGCTGCCCAAACCGACGGTCGTTAAATCGGTATTTCAGCCAAACTCGTTTTAAACGAGTCACATTTGCGTCTCTTTTTTTCCGGGAACTATCAGTCAAAGTTACGAACGCTGACCACACAAACAAAATCGCAATCTGTTTGTATGCGTTTTACCTGATTTTTATCTCCCCCTCAACAAGCAATACGATAATCAAACAACATTTCTTAGAAGAATGATGAATATTTAAAAACTCTTTATCGTCGCTATTGTGGCGAGTCTTGTTTCACTCATTAAACAGTAACTTTACACCCATCTTCACGCCATGAGATGAGCTTATCACAAAAGATGCCCATTCATGCTGTCATGTTATGGAAACACTTTGGATTTGGGTCAGGGATGCGAATTCAAGCGCATAGGCCTTTTAAGTTTCTCGTTATATTAAATACGCGCTTATAAACCCACTTTTGCATGGAAGGTCACCAGCGTCCCAGATTTCGCGGCAAATTCGAATTTTCCCCCCAAAACCTGGCTCCCCATTGGCACGTGTTCAGACTAGTCTTTTGTTAGGCGCTTCTTTATCTGTGGGGAGTTCAAACCTGAGCTCATGTGGATCAGGATGGGTCATTGGGTCTTATCGCTCATCTCTGATAAGACAGTGCTGAAAGTCAGCACTTTCCTTTAGCACAGACAATGCTTGACCAGCGAGCCGCTAATGCCGAGCGGAAACACTCAGATGCTCACGGCGTGACAAGGGCCGACTGTCCCCCAGAAATCAGCTGTGATGTCTCTTATGTCTGGCAGTCCTATGAAATGATTGCAGTCAATTTTCCCGAAAGCTTTGAGGTGTGCAAATTCCTTGTTTCGGTTACACGTTCCCATTGCACCGTTCATTCCAGACATTCTGCGCATAACCACGTCCATTTGTCACTTGTAAACTGACTCCAAGAATCTGTTTGACTCATGCAAACTGAACATCTTAAGAGGCTTAGTTGGTCTCTTTCCTCCTCCTGGATGAACAGAATGAACTTGTTTTGCTTTTAAAGCTGTAATCTTTTCTTTGCAAAAACTTTAGAAGTTTAGGTGTTTTTTTGCGGGTCTTTATTCCACAAATAAGGCCTTAAAAGTCTGAAATTCGAGTAGATGGATGCATCTCAAAAAACGAATGCCTTCCTCAGTGTTTTTGTTTTCCAATATGAATATCTAAGCATCCTCAAATCAAGATGCATTTGCTTGAGATGCAAATATAATATGAAGTCTTGGAATTAGGTTTATGCTTAAAACGAGAACAAATATCGGACAATTGAGGAATGAGAATGTTTCCATTTGATTGGAAAATATTTGTTGTTTTCTGTGGAATTTATCTGTGGGCTTTTTTGCATCTTAAGTAAATGTACTCATTTTTAAGAATCTTTAGAAATTTGCACTGGAAAACAAGACAAATATTGAGCAGGAACTTCACTTTTTTTTTTGCAACTCCCTAGTCACAATCTCAAATTAATCTTTAAAGTCTAACCAAACATATTGGAATCAAATAAGAGTCGAATACAAATAAGAAATTGTCATTTGGTACAATAAACCACAATAGGGCCACACATCCAGCAATTTTCTGTGATGACTCAAAAGAACAAAATTATTTGTAAAAGTGATTTCTACTGGTATTCAAGCCTTATGTGTGTGTGTGTGTGTGTGTGTGTGTGTGTGTGTGTGGTAAATTAAAAAGTAATGGAGATTGGTTTGAGATTTCTAAACTTGAAATGTTGCTAATGCAACTTTTACAAATATAATACAACAATTTCCTCACCCTCATGTTATTCCAAACCTGAATGAATTATTTTCTTCTGATATTTTGAAGAATGTTGGTAACCAAAAAGTTGCTGGTAGCCATTGATTTCCATAGTAGTAAAAAAATGGCTACTTACAACTACTTGGTTACCAACATTCTTTAAAATGTTGTTGTTTGTCTTCAATAGAGGAAAGAAACACATACAGGTTTGGAACAACATGAGGGTGGATAAATGATGATGATTTTCATTTTTGGGTGAACTGTGCCTTTAAGAAAATACAGTTGATTCCTTATATTCGGTCTTAAAAAGGTCTTACAACCGTCTATGTATAAACTGTAATTAACTTCTTCATTTGTTCTTGTAATGGTGCTATTAACTTCTTATGTTCTTGTAGGAAACGTATGACACCATCCCCGGTCAGACGAAGATCTCATTTTTACTGCAGGCTATCCGTGATGCGTCCGCTGCCGAGGAGGTACATGAGTCTGTTTACTGTCATCAGAGCTGTAATATTTATTCCAGGCATCCATTTAGACTCTATGCACTGTCTTTAAACCGTATAAATGGCAGAAAGTGCTTTGTTTACACCGTCCATTATGCCTCATGCCTGCTCTCTCAGGGTCAGATGGTGTGATGTTGTCTCGAGGTCGTCGAGATGTTGTTAGTAGTTAAGTAACACCGTTGTGCTGACCGTGAGTGGGCGAGGTTAAATGGAGAGACTGGTGTTCTTCAGACTGGACCTTGTTTGCGCTTGTTGACATCGTTTCCTGGAAAAACTGATTGCTCAAGATGAGACCCGCGACTTATTCAGACTAACCTGCGACGGTTCAGAGCCGGAGTTATAGTTGAGGTTTTGAATTTACAAGAGCAGGCAGGCTTGCACAGCACACTTAATCCTCGGTAAACCTCTTTTAAACCCAGTGTGGTAACTATTGTTTCACAATTTGTAGTTGAGTTTTTTTTTTTTTATGTAAGGGCTGCATGTTTAATTGTTTAAATCAATGAAAGGCTGAGATTTAATTAAATATGCACTGTGTTTCAGAGGGAAGTGTGTCAACTAGGTCAGCCATAAATATTACTGTACTCGATCAGTTGTACTATATATATATATATATTTTTTTTACTTTATATATTTCAATCATTATTTTGTTTGGATATTTTTTTAGTAGCAATCACAAACAAAACAATATAATAATTATTGTTGATTTATAATCACTTTTTTTTTTGTCCAAATTGGGCAGCCGTGCAAAAACGCACAGCAAACCAAATTAATTGCCAGTGTTATTTTAGTATATTTATAGTTTTTTTTTTTTTTAATTTTGAATTTATTTATTTTGTTTAAAATAAATTGAGTTTTCATTTATTAAATAATTCTGTAATTAAGTCATTTTTGATGTTTTTTTTTTTTTATATTAAATTTAATTTTTACTTCAGTTTTGGTTTATTCCCAATTAGCAATTTTGGCTTTTCTGCTTAAACTACTTCAGATTCAAATTTTTTTTTTAATTCGGCTTTGTCAGTACTTTTGAAACTGTAATAACTGTTAATCACAAATTGCAATTAGATTTTTTTTTTCTCGCATTGTCATGTCAGACAAAACATTACACATTTTGTGAATGTTTACTAACCAAGAAAGTCCAAACATTGTGAGAAGTAGAACTAGGCCTGTGTCTTAAAGCAATGTTCAGTTAAAAATGACATTAAATTGTGTAAAGCCCACCTTTAAACATCTTTAGCCATTTTAACCACCGAATGCCAAGATGACAATGCGGTTACCCAAAACATGCCGCCCCATTGTCTAGTTGTCCTCTCAATGCATTTTAAGCCTTTGCTTCACCTACTGTCTCACTTTGGTCTCCTGACCTCAGATATTTATAGATGTGTGAAACGAGTGCGACAGTCAACCTATAAAAGTCCTCGTGCATCCTTGTTTTCATGGCCTTTAAATGTGACTTACTAGTTCACTTAGTAAAACAGTTCTTATCCTAGTTAAGTGTTCTCATAATGCTAATACTTTATATAGCACAGCATAATGCATCATTTTTGTGAAATTATCTCCTGAGATGCTCTCTAGAGTTATTTTAGACCGAGTCTCCACCTGGACAGGAAGCTGCAGTCATTAGTCAACCCTGCAGTTGTAAACTTCCTTTTAATGCTTCATCTGTATCATGTTTTTCTCAAACTTTAAGTCCCACATTTGTGACCCTGGAGCACAAAACCAGAATTAAGTCGCTGGGGTATATTTGTAGCAATAGCCAAAAATGCATTGTATGGGTCAAAGATTGATCTTTCTTTTATGCCAAAAATCATTAGGATATTTAGTAAAGATCATGTTCCATGAAGATATTTTGTAAATTTCCTACTGTAAATATATTAACTTAATTTTTGATTAGTAATATGCATTGCTAAAAACTTAATTTGGACAACTTTAAAGATGATTTTCTCAATATTTTGATTTTTTTTGCACCCTCAGATTCCAGATTTTTAAATAGTTGTATCTCAGCCAAATATTGTCCCATCCTCAATGGAAAGCTTATTTATTCAGCTTTCAGATGATGTATAAATGTCAATTTTGAAAAATTGACCCTTATGACTGGTTTTGTGCTCCAGGGTCACATTTGAACCTGTGGCTTTATTTGCAAAGCATGTCCCTACAGTTGTGTAAAGCTCTCTCAAATGCGTCTCCACAGGTTAAGCAGATGGCAGCTGTGCTGCTGCGGCGCCTGCTGTCCTCGTCTTTCGAGGAGGTCTATCCCAGCCTGGCCATCGACGTGCAGACGGCCATCAGGACAGAGCTGCTCGCTGGAATCCAGTCCGAAGTCTCCTCCAACATCCGCAAGAAGGTCTGCGATATTGCCGCGGAGCTCTCTCGCAATCTCATCGGTGAGTTGACTCTTCTGCTTCGGTTCGGCCGAACCAAATGGCGTCAGTGTGAACTAATGCCTTGTGTTTTTATCCCAAGATGATGACGGCAACAATCAGTGGCCAGAAATCCTCAAGTTCCTGTTTGATTCGGTGAACTCTCAAGACGTCAGCCTCCGGGAAGCAGCGCTGCACATTTTCTGGTGCGTGAAGTTTAAGCTTCTACAGTTTTGGTTACGTACTCAAAACTGATTCAGAGTTAGTTTATGCTGTGAAATTCTCTTTCTGAACCGTTTCCTCATACAGGAACTTCCCAGGTATCTTTGGCAATCAGCAGCAGCATTACATGGAAGTGATCAAGCGCATGTTGGTTCAGTGTATGCAGGATCAGGAAAACCCACAGGTCAGTGTCTCAAGCTCGTTAGCTTCCCCCGTCACACATTTGATAACCAGATGTTTTTGAAATAGTTTCAAATAATTTCAAAGTAATTCGAAAAATGAAGAGTTTACTGAGAATTTAAGTTGATAATGTGTATGTTTACAAATAGGTATGCTTTTAAGAATGTAGACACATACACATACACATATATACAGTGGGTCTCTTTTTTTTTTTTTTTTTTCCAGTACAAAATACTAGTTATATTTCACCACTTTAATGGAGTATATTGGCCTGATTTATGGTGCTTTTTCCTGTTGTGTCTTGTCATAGGATATCAAATCATTAGGAGTGAGGAAAATTATTATAATTTTTTTTAAACATACAATTGTTTTGATTTTATTTTATTTTTTTTAATTTTTTTATAAAGTACTTAATTTAAAAATGCAGAATTTTGTTTTATTCAAGATTGGTAAAATTTAAAAAAATCAATCGTTATGAATCATATTGTGAGGAGCCTAAATCCCACCTTTACAAATAATCTGAGATGTTTGATTTCCTCACTGGTTGGTTGCAAGTTTGAACTTGCTCTGTTTGTATTTAAGTGTTCCCCCCCCTTTTGTCCCCTCATAGTCTTTAACCCTGATGAAAGCCTTTGAGCCAAAACATGATGCACAATAAAGAACTGGTTTTCTAAGCTTCTTTTTTTAATTCTTTGTTTCCTCCTCTCCACTTTGTTGGTTTTGTGACTTTGCACTTGAATAAACCTGCCAGAGTGACTCATTTTAAACTGCTTTCATTTTCAGATTCGAACCCTGGCTGCGCGTGCGGCTGCGTCCTTCGTCCTGTCCAATGAGAGCAACACAGCTTTGCTGAAACACTTTTCAGACCTTCTTCCCGGCATCCTACAGGTGAAGAGCTCCTCACCACACCTTTGCTCAGTAACTTGCATGTCAGCTCTTTTGAATTTGGGCTTTCGGTAACTTTTAATGTTTTATGACTCAGAAAGTGCTAACTAGTTCCCCCTTTATGTGCTTTTGAATATACCCTTTTGCCAAGTTCACACTGGAGAACTGAAAGTGCGGAGGACGGCATGCATATTAACACTTGTATAGTTACCATTGCACACTTAACGAGTTTAATGCACCCTTGTTCATCTTCATTAGTGTCTGCATTCATGCTTTGAGGTAAACTGGAGCATTTAATCAAAGATATTAGTCAAAACAATAAATACTGCCAAATCTATAAAAATATGCTGAAGACAGTTGATCAAAAATGCACCTGTTTAAGTCTTGCCAGTTTAAACATTCAAGCAATTTTAAACCATTCAAGTGCAAGACGTGAAAGTACTCAACATTTCCAGATTGAGTCCTGTTTCGCATCTTGCGCAAATACAGTCAATTTTCAGAGTGTCATCTTGGCTAGTATCCTCACAAACAGCTGGGGAAAAAAATCAGAAACGAATAAATATTGAATCTGTGCATTAGGTCTTAAAGTGACAGCAGCCTAATATACCTGCTGCTGTCTGTCATTAATGTTAACAAAAGAGAATCACTCACTGTTCTTGACTAAATAACTGTTGTAGCTCGAATGATATAATTTATACAGACTAAGCAGTGTTTTTACTTTTCGTCCCTTTATTCAATTTCTGTACCTAAATACTACTGTTAGACCTACCTGTTTTCTAACTTAAACCAATGTTTCTTTAATTTGTGTCTTTGTATAATTTGTAAATTATTACTGACTTTAATGTTCGGACTTTATACTAACTTAAACCAATGTTTCTTTTTGCTGTGGAATCAAATAATTTGTAAATTATTACTGACTTTAATGTTCGGACTTTATAAGTTAGGCTAGTTAGTTTTGCTGTGGAATCAAGAATTGTGAACAACCATATCTATTTGCATGTATAATTATGGGTCAAAACAACAGGGAAAGTAAAAATCTGAACAACTGTAGGAAAAATCCTTAGTGTTGAGCCCTGCAAAAAAGAAAAGAAAAAAGTGCACTACAAGAATCTTTCTTTCTCCAAACAGGCAGTGAATGAATCCTGTTACCGTGGTGACGACTCTGTGCTGAAGTCATTGGTGGAGATTGCAGACACTGCCCCCAAATACCTAAGACCAAACCTGGAAGCCACTCTCCAGCTGAGCCTAAAGGTGAGCAGACATGGAAACTGGTTGTAACTGGCTGCATTTATTTGATCAAAATACAGTAAGAAAATTGTGAAATTACAATTGATTTCTGTGATCAAAGTAGAGTTTTCAGCATCATTACTCCAGTCTTCAGTGTCACATGATCTTCAGAAATCATTCTGATATGCTTATTGGTTTATTGTAACAATATGTACTACTGTTCCAAAGTTTGGGGACAGTGCATTTGTTTTTTTGTTTTGTTTTTTAATTCAGCAAGTATGTTAAATTAATGTGAAAATCAAGATTTTTATTTATTATATTTCTGATGTTTCTGTTTTACTTTTACATTACGTTTTAAGGAATTTTGACTGAATACTGTTCTTATTGACTTTTATTCAAAGAATCCTGAAAATATCACAGGTTCCAAAAAACATATTGTGCAGCGCAACTGTTTTCAACGTTGATAATAATCAGAAATGTTTCTTGAGCAGCAAATCAGCATATTAGAATGATTTCTGAAGATCATGTGACACTGAAGACTGGAGTAATGATGCTGAAAATACAGCTTTGATCACAGAAATAAATTCACATAGAAAATGGTTATTTTAAATTGCAATAATATTTCACAATTTTATTTATTTTACTGTATTTTTGATAAAAAAAAAAATGCAGCCTTGATGAGCAGAAGAGACTTCTTTAAAAAATAAAAAATGTTAAGTCTTACTGATCCATAACCGTGTTTGTGTATGCATCTCTTGCATTATTAACCTCTTCAGTTGTGCCTGGTGGTTCCTTGAGGCAGTTCGTCTGTGCTGATCCATGAGGTTTTATTTAACAGGCACATATCGATCTCTGCGATTTAATGCTTGGAAGTTGCCATTCCCATGCAGCTTCCACAGCCCGGTTGCAGAAACATGTTATCATGGGTGTGTAAGCATGTTGAGCCTCAGAGTAAAAACCTGTACTGCTTTCAAAGTGAGAATGATGCACAAAGACTCACTGTAAACCATATGACCTTTTTAATAGATCGAGACAAATGCAGAATAACAATCATTAAAAAATAAAAAATGTTAAGTCTTACTGATCCATAACCGTGTTTGTGTATGCATCTCTTGCATTATTAACCTCTTCAGTTGTGCCTGGTGGTTCCTTGAGGCAGTTCGTCTGTGCTGATCCATGAGGTTTTATTTAACAGGCACATATCGATCTCTGCGATTTAATGCTTGGAAGTTGCCATTCCCATGCAGCTTCCACAGCCCGGTTGCAGAAACATGTTATCATGGGTGTGTAAGCGTGTTGAGCCTCAGAGTAAAAACCTGTACTGCTTTCAAAGTGAGAATGATGCACAAAGACTCACTGTAAACCATGTGACCTTTTTAATAGATTGAGACAAATGCAGAATAACAATCATTATAATCTGATTAAGACCTCGTTTGACTCCAGTTGTGCGCAGACACCAACCTTACAAACATGCAGCGGCAGCTGGCGCTGGAAGTCATCGTCACACTGTCTGAAACCGCTGCTGCGATGCTGAGAAAACACACCAACATCGTTGCTCAGAGCGGTAAGAGAGGGACATTTAACGCTCCGTACGTTACAATACTAATTACCAGAGTCAAAGCTAATGAAAGTGAAACTTGTGAAGCTTAAAGCTACACAAAGTGCACCGTACCATGCAACTTAACGTGCATTTTGACATTTTGCATTAGTGAAAAAATTATTGCAGTTCAGAAGCAATTGGTCCGTTGTCACACTTCAGAAAAATGAAGCTGATTGCAATGCTAATTAGTTACACTCCCAACACTTAATTATTTGCCAAATAGTAGTTTAATAATGTTTGCTCTTCAATGTTTAGTACCTCAGATGTTGAGTATGATGGTGGATCTGGAGGAGGATGAGGAGTGGGCCATGGCTGATGAACTAGAAGATGATGATTTTGACAGGTGAGATTAATATTTGCATCATAAAAAGTACAGCAATACTGTTTTGGGGGGCAGCAGACAATTGTTTGCTCATGCTAAATATATAACCACAGTTTAGCCGCAATTGACCAATCCAAGTATTCATGGTCACTGGGTAATTGGCATACTAGTCATTTTCCAGTTACTAAAAATAGTTTGTTTCGGCAGCTCGCTAGGATCTCTGTGGAATTTTGTGGATTTTAAGACCGTAGTACAAATTGATGCTTTGAAAAGGAGCTGAAAGTCCTAAATTCATAGTCATGGCAATACATTTAGCATGCACTGCAAAAAATGAATATCTTCCTCTATATTTTTTTTTCTCGTTTTACAATACAAATATCTAAACTTCCTTTAAATCAAGGTACATTTACTTAATGCAAAATGACGATATTAAGTCTTGTTTAAAAAAAACAACCTAAAACCATAAACATATTACTTGAAATAAACTTACATTTAAAAATATATAAAGACTTTTTATTTCAGCTAGTTGACGAGGCAAAACTTTCCAATTTAGTTTTGCTTGTAAAATACTTAAACTGAAAAACTTTTTAAAACTGTTGACATTAATAAACAATGCTGACAAAAACTCACAACAAAATTATTAAATTAACTAATTTAAATAAAAATAAAACAATTCAAATGATAATAAACATTAAAATAAACTTGAATAAAATAAAAAAAACTATTTTATATATATATATATATATGTGTATGTATGCGTGTATGTGTGTGTGTGTGTGTGTGTGTGTGTGTGTGTGTATATATGTATTTGTATATATGTTATGCATGTTATGTATATATGTATATTATATCTTATCTCTTATGCTTACTAAGACTTTGGTGCTCAAGAACCATTTCTAATTATTATAAATGTAGATTTTTTTTTATTTTTTTTTAATACATTTTTCAGGATGAATAGAAAATTCAAAAGCACAGCATTTATTTAAAATATAAAAATATATAATATATAAATACACATCTGTGTATATAAATATATATATACTGTGTATATATAGAGAGAGAGAGACTTATTTTATTTCAGCAGTTGACAAGCCAAAAATTCTAATTTAGCTTAACTTGTAATAAAACTGGAAAATATGAATAAAAGCTATACATTAACCCAAAACTGCCAAAAACTCAACAAAATTATTAAAATGAACTAAAATTAAAATGAAAAGAGGATATTAAAATAAAAACTAACTCAAAATGTTAACTATAATAGTATCTTAAAATAACTTTATTTTCAAACCTTGAAGTGTTGTTAATTCAACTCTATATGTAGACATTTACATTTAAAGATCATTGATGTGTTGTATCTTTACTCCTTAAATGTTCTATAATTGGTCTTAAAGTCTGAAATGTACCTTCATAAGCCCTGCTGTAAGTGCAGGCATTATTGCTTTGAAATACCTGTCAATAAAGCTTCATTGCTGCTGGTGCTAGGTGTTTTTAAGTGTAATTTGACTCTGTCTGGTCTCTGCTGGTGTTCAGTAATGCCGTTGCGGGAGAAAGCGCTCTGGACAGGATTGCATGTGGCCTCGGAGGAAAGATCGTCCTTCCCATGATCAAACAGCACATCATGCAGATGTTGCAGAACCGTGAGCAGATGCGTCAGGATCTATTATTGTGATTGCATTTATAGAAATTAGATTTTGTTCATAATGTTTCATTTCCCCTCAGCCGATTGGAAGTACAGGCACGCCGGTCTGATGGCGCTCTCTGCTATCGGCGAGGGCTGTCACCAACAGATGGAGGCCATTCTGAGCGAGATCGTCAGCTTTGTTTTGCTCTTCTGTCAGGATCCTGTAAGAACAATCACAGCACTTCATTTCTGATGCGTTTTAACGAGTACAGACGCTAAACCGAGCCTCATTCCGACCCCCTGCAGCACCCCAGGGTTCGTTACGCCGCCTGCAACGCTATTGGACAGATGGCCACAGACTTCGCCCCCACCTTCCAGAAGAAATTCCACGACAAGGTATCGCTGGGAGATGGTTTTGTATTAATTTACTGAATTTGCTGAACTCGTGTATTGCTTGGGGAGGGAAATTGTGCAGCATAAATGCATTTAACTGTATGACAACTACTGTATTAATGGTTATAGTAATTTATTTTTATTGTTTATTAAATATAGTAGTTGATTAATGTAAATTACAACTATATTAGTAGTGGTTGTAGTAGATGTACTAGTAAATTTAAATCAATATTACTATAATAATGGTCAAACAATAACGTTATAGTAGTAGCAGTAAATATAAATTAATATTACTATGATATAATGTAGTGATTAAAATAAGCAATAACTTTTATTAATGTTATAGGATATAATATTGAAAAATGATTACTTCCTGTAAAAACAAATAAATGATGACATTAGTTAAAATATAGTAATTATGTAAATTACTACTAAAACGATAATAAACAGCAGTTGTCATTTAAAGCATTGTTACTTATTAACAATAATAGTGATGAAGATTTATTGTTGTTGTTGTTGTTATTATTAGTGTTATACAATACAGTAATTACTGAATTACAACTACTGTAAATAAGTTAATACATTTAAATAAATCAGTGTTATTACGTAGTAATTACAGTAGTAATAAAAAACAACAGTTATTTATTATTATAACTGTAATTTAAAGCATTGTTACTTATTAACAATAATAGTGATGAAGATTTATTGTTGTTGTTGTTATTATTAGTGTTATACAATACAGTAATTACTGAATTACAACTACTGTAAATAAGTTAATACATTTAAATAAATCAGTGTTATTACGTAGTAATTACAGTAGTAATAAAAAACAACATTTATTATTATAACTGTAATTTATTATTATTATTATTATTATTGGTTAAAATGTAATTGATACAAATTACTACTACGACAAAATAATAAACAGTAGTTGTAATTTAAATCAATGTTACTAATTAACAATAATAGTGATGAGATGTAGTATTATTACTGGCTATAAAATACAGTAATTGCTAAATTACAACTACTGTAAATAAGTTAATAAATTTACATAAATTAGTGTTATTACTAAGTAATTTTAGTAGTAGTAATAAAAACAACAGTTGTTTTTATTATAGCTATGTATATTTTTATTATTATTATTATTATTGGTTAAAAAATAATGTAAATGTAATTTTAATTTTAATTAAATGTAATTTAAATCAATGTTACTAATTAACAATAATAGTGACTGACTTATTATTGTTATTCGAGGTTTTAAAATATGGTAATATTGATCAATTACAACTCCTGTAAACGAGTTAATAAATTTAAATAAATCAGTATTTTGTAATTATAGTAGTAAAAGTGATAAACAGATATTAAGACTATAATTATATTATAATATTTCATAGTAATAATAACAATATTATTAATAATTGTTGTAGTTAAATATTGATTTTATTTAAATTACGGCTTCAATTTAATTTTTAAACACAAAATGAACTGTGCCAGTCCTGTTTGGTTGAATTGTCCCCTTAAAGTATTGTTTTCTCATTGCTCTCTGTATCTGCAGGTGATCTCGGCGCTCTTGCAGACCATGGAGGATCAGTCGAACCCTCGCGTCCAGGCCCATGCCGCCGCTGCGCTCATTAACTTCACCGAGGACTGTCCCAAAACCCTGCTCATCCCCTATCTGGACAGCCTCGTCCAGCACCTGCACGTCATCATGGTGGCCAAACTCCAGGAGGTGCGTCCCATCTCTTTCGTTTATTGGATCGTTTATATGGAGTTTGTATCCCGTGCTGCTCCTTTTAATGAGTTTAAGTCAGCGACTGGAAACTGCAGTTTCTTCATGTTTTCTCTTCCGTTAGGTGCACAAAGCTAACGCGGTGAGATGTAGTTTGATCTGGATTAGGGTCTGTTCAGCTTCAATTCAGGAATGTTTGCTGAATTGAAATTCAATTGACCCTCAATTCAGATGTTGGGAGGTGTTGTGTGATCACATTTGTGACCCTGGAGCACAAAAGCAGTCTTAAGTCGCTGGGGTATATTTGTAGCAATAGCCAACAATACATTGTATGGGTCAGAATTATTGATTTATTTTATGACAACAATCATTAGGATATTAAGTACAGATCATGTTCCATCAAGATATTTTGTAAATTTCCTACTGTAAATATCAAAACTTAATTTTTGATTAGTAATATGCATTGCTAAGAACTTAATTTGGACAACTTTAAAGGCGATTTTCTCAATATTTAGATTTTTTTTTTTTTTTGCACCCTCAGATTCCAGATTTTCAAATAGTTGCATCTCGGCCAAATATTGTCCTACCATAACAAACCATCAATGGAAAGCTTATTTATTCAGCTTTCAGATGATTTATAAATCTCAATTTCAAGAAATTGACACTTAAGACTGGTTTTGTGGTCCAGGGTCACACATGGTGTGGAGTCTTCTCATGCTTGCGGTGTTTGACGCTGTCTGTTTTATGGCTGTGAGTCGGTGCTTTAATGTTGGGTTTGACTCTCTTCCAGCTGATCCAGAAAGGCACTAAACTGGTGCTGGAGCAGGTTGTGACGTCCATCGCCTCAGTGGCTGATACTGCAGAGGAGAAGTTTGTGCCGTACTATGATCTGTTCATGCCCTCCCTCAAACACATCGTGGAGAACGCCGTTCAGAAGGAGCTTCGCCTGCTCCGAGGAAAGACCATCGAGTGCATCAGCCTCATCGGCCTGGCTGTGGGCAAAGAGAAGGTGCGTCTTAAGGGAGATGGGTCGTGGAAAAACAATACTTTTATTTATTTTTATTTTTGTTGTATTTTTAGTTTTATTGGTTTTATTTATGTACATGTTTTTTAATTATTTAAATGAATGCATTTAATCTAATTTATTATTTTAGTTATTTATTTTTATTTTAATCTTTCTAATTTTCTTTATTTTAATCTAATTTTATTAAAAAATTTAAACTTTCTTGATTTTCATTTAAAAAAAAAATATTGAAGCAAATAAAGAGATAAAAATAAGTGAAATAATAAACTTCTTCATTTATTTCGATTAATTTATCTATTTAAACATTAAATGTGATGCATTCACTTGTCAATCGACGCCTGTGCCAACTACTCTTTTGAATGGAAGAATTTCAGATCATAAAGTGGTTTTTTTTTTTTTTTTTACTTTGTCTATTTTATTATTAATTATTTACACTCTTTTATTGCTTTAAGTTGATTTGAATCTAAATATTTTAGTGAACTTATTTGAATAAACCCAATTTATTTTTATTAATTTTTTTATATTCTTGACATTTATCTAATTTATTTTTTATTAATCTTTATTTTAATTGATCCTTTTAAAGTAAAATAAATAAATAGATCGAAAGTCATGTATCCATTTTTGTCTCTTTATTTATTTATACCTTGACAAGTGAATTTATCTGGCTTAAGCGAACTATACTTTCGAATGGAAAAATCGAAGATCCTGAAAACAATGCATCAGTTTTATTTTATTTTAAACTTAGTCCATTTTATTATTTACACTTAAATAAAGCTAATCACATTCATCAATTTTATTTAATTTAATTTATCTGCTTATTTAAACCTTGACAAAAGAATACATCCCATTAAATCATTTCGCTTATGCCAACTACCCGCTCTTTTCACCTGTGTGATTGCATCTGAACAATGTTTGGTTGTGTAAACGCCTAACTTGTATACAACCCTTTTGCGTGGTTTCTCTTGTAGTTCATGCCGGATGCTTCAGCTGTGATGCAGCTGCTTCTGAAGACACAGACTGATTTCAATGATCTGGAGGATGATGATCCACAGGTCAGCAAACACCAGCCGAGCACATCATGGAGCCTGATCTCAAAACTAGACTTAGTCTTGTGTGTTTGAGCTGCTGTCTTGTGCCTGCAGATCTCCTACATGATCTCGGCCTGGGCGCGCATGTGTAAGATCCTGGGCAAGGAGTTCCAGCAGTACCTGCCTGTGGTGATGGGCCCGCTGATGAAGACGGCCTCCATCAAACCTGAAGTGGCCCTGCTTGATAGTGAGTGAGCTGTCTGCACAAGCTGGGTTTTTAGGCATCATAGACACTTACGGTTTAAATCCATGTATCTGTGTATAAGAAGAATATTGTACTTTTTTTTTTTTTTTTCCAGACTTTCACTTGATGCTATTGTAATTATTATTATTATTGGTTAAGATATAGAACAAATATTTACATTTACAACTACTGTTGTAATATTAATCATTCTGATAAGACAACCTATAATATAACTTGTTATTTAGGGTTATAAAATATAGAAGTATTGCTTTAAATTTACAACTACTGTAGTAATTAGTAACATGATAAAAGACAGTTGCAATAATTTTAATAAATCAATTTTACTTTAGTCTATAAAAATATCTATAATGTTTTAAAATGTAATTAAATTTATAATAATAAATAAATTACTGATAAAACAGTAGTTGTAGTATTTTCAAAATCAGCATTACTATATTTTATCAACTGTTTTAAAATATAGAAATATTGATTTACATTTACAACTACATTATTGTTATGTGATGATAAAGTAGTTGTAGTAATTAAACTATTAATTAAAAGTAAATCAGTATTACTATATTTTTTACATTTAAATCAGTAATTCTACATATAATCATTAATAAGAAGTAATACATTTCTTGGTAAAAAAAAGAAAAAAAAAGAGCTTTTTAATTGGCTGTAGTAGTTAAAAATACTGATTTATTTAAATTATGACTGTTGCTGTTGGTGGTGTTGCATTTTCATTCAATCTATTTATTATAGATAATAGTATTGAACCCAAAACGTTTTATCAGACTTCCGCTTAATGCTATTTTAATATAGTGTTAGATTAGTAGCTTTTGGCTCTTTTGGACTTTCGTAACACTTTTTGTTCTGACTCGTTCAGCTCAGGACATGGAGAACATGTCTGAAGATGATGGTTGGGAGTTTGTGAATCTCGGAGACCAGCAGAGTTTTGGCATAAAGACGGCAGGACTGGAGGAGAAAGCAACTGCGTGCCAGATGCTGGTGAGAAGACGATCCATCCAGCCAATCCATATGATTAAACCAGTGTTCAGAATGAACACTTACTGAGTAACTGAGCCACCAGAACGAACGGTTGAGGAACAAATTGATGTTTTTGGCAGGTTTTGTTTTCCATAGAGTCTGGAAATGTAACAACCACTACATTTCCTTATTCAAAATTTATTTAAACAAGATAATGCATTAAAAAAATAGATGTAAATGTATACATTTTAATGAAATGATGCATGAATAATAATGCAGTTCTGTGGTTAGAAATGTATTTAATTCATCTGCTGCTAACATTTCTGACAAAGTCAATTTTGGGCCCTGTAACTAACCAAATTTCTGACGTGTTGCAATAAAAAAAGGTTGTTGAATTTCTAGGGTGGTATTTAATTTAGTCCGTGTTTTTCCTCAGGTGTGCTATGCTAAAGAGCTGAAGGAAGGGTTCGTCGAGTACACCGAGCAAGTCGTCAAGCTGATGGTTCCTCTGCTGAAGTTCTACTTCCATGATGATATCCTTCATGAGATTACAGTTTCTTATCGGTATTTTGCAACAGTCTGAAATTGTTTTCTTTACTGCTGACATCTAGAGTGCAGGATGGGTTTATTATCGTTTAACTCGAAGTACTAAAACTGAAATAAAATAGAGAAAAACAAAATAGAGAACTACGAATAAAAATAAACTAATAAAAATGACAAACGCACAACAAAATTACTAAAACTGAAAATATAAAAAAAAATTAACAAATTGTAATTTTATTGCTGTCAATTTAATTTAACTTCGTTTTAGTAAATTTGTTGTTTGTCATTATTTTTTTAAAATGTCTATATAGTCTATGTAGTTAAAACTATTTTTATTTGATCAGTTCACGTATACATTTCCAAGGCACCATTTCTCATTTTCTTTTAGTTTAACTTTAAGTACTAAAATAACTAAAACCAAAATAAAATGAGATGCATTAAAAAATGTTTTTTTATAAAATATAAATATAATGCATTTAGACTGTATAGCATGCAGTTTAGCGTTCGCAAATAAGAAATACACAATTTTACACCTGATTCACTTTCAGAAATATAAAAACTGGAAATGTATTTTTAAGTTTATGTATGTCTAGCTATACATTTTTTCAGTTTTAGTCATTTTAGTACATTAACTTTTTTTTTTGTTTTGCAACTTTTATTTTTCCAAGTAATGATTTTTTGTTTTGTTTCCCTCTAACTCTAGCACTCTAAAAAAAAAAAAAAAACTTTGCTTTTCTAATCTTTTTGCATTCTATTTTCTTTTTATTTATTGTACAATTATAATTCTGACTTCTGATTAACAAAAGCAAATAAGGCCTCTAACACTAACTTGCTCTATTCTTTTTCTATTCTATGTTTTTTTAAATTTATTATGATTTAAAAATAAAACCTTGCTACGTCTACTGCGTTAAGCTAACTGAGACTTGTTATAGCACTTGCATATCATTGCTCTTTTGTTAATTTTGATTGCTTCCATTGTCCTCATTTGTAAGTTGCTTTGGATGAAAGTGTCTGGTAAATGACTAAATATAAATGTAAATGTTTTGTTTGTTAACTGCAATAGTTCTCAGTTTCTCCAGTTTAAAACTCTTGTTCAGAGATGATTGTTCACGCACCTGAGACTCTGTTAGCATCCTTAACGTGTGTTTCACGTGTGCGTGTGGCGGCGGCCGAGTCCATGCCTCTTCTGCTGGAGTGCGCTCGCGTCCGAGGCCCAGAATACCTCACGCAGATGTGGCACTTCATGTGCGACGCCCTCATCAAATCCATCGGCACCGAACCCGACTCGGACGTGCTGTCAGAAATCATGCACTCGTTTGCCAAGGTAAGTCACGTGTTCAAATGCTGTTTGTTCACCAGTGTTTGTGTTTGTTTTAATAAGTGAATGTGTTCTCATTAGTGCATCGAGCTGATGGGAGACGGATGCTTGAACAACGAGCACTTTGAGGAGCTGGGTGGCATTATGAAAGGCAAACTAGAGGAGCACTTTAAAAACCAGGAGGTCAGACAAGGTGAGTCGCACAGGAATTAAGCACTCACAGAGGCGGTTCATTTGATAAAAATAAGTAAAAAAAAAAAGAAATATTTCAATTTAAAATAGCTGTTTTCTGTGTGAATACATGTTAAAATGTAATTTATTCCTGTGCTGCAAAGCTGAATTTTCAGCATCATTACTCCAGTCTTCAGTGTCACATGATTCTTCAGAAATCATTCTAATATGCTGATTTGCTGCTCAAGAAACATTTCTGATCTGTTGTGCTGCCGAAGATTTTTGAAACATTTTGATTTTTCAGGTTTCTTTGATTCTAGAAAGTTCAAAAGAACAGTGATTATTTGAAATAGAAATATTTTGCAACATAAGTTTCTTTACTGTCACTTTTGATCAATTTAGTGCATCCTTGATGAATAAAAATACATTTTTCAAAAAACAATCTTACTGAGGAAAAATATCCAGTTTTCTTTTTTCTGGATTTTTTTTTTCTGTTTTTTTTCTATCAGTTTTGACTTCAAAACATATTTTTAGGCCCCTGTAAAATCCTTTTTTTTTTTTTTCTTTCTCTCTCAAATTCATTTTTTCTGGATTGTGTTTTTTAATGATTAGATTTAAATGTTAGAAACCAGAAAGTGTATCTAATTAATTGAAATTATGAAACTTGCACAATTTTACAATGCAGCCTCTGACTGATGACAGCTTGCAAAAAGATGATTTACTATGTGCTGTAATTTTTTGAGAATTTTCAGAAGATGAAAGGATTAAACCATTTTGATTGGCTAATGGAGTGCCATTATCAGCCAATTGCAATCTTTAAGGCCTAATTTCTGGTGTTTTGATGTCTACGTGACATTATAAATTTTCATATGGATAGTCATACAGGTTTGTGAAGTTTTACTAATTGTATCTGTTCTCCGCAGCCAAACGACAAGATGAAGACTATGATGAGCAGGTTGAGGAGACGTTACAAGACGAGGTGCGCAGCTCATCTAACATGCGTTTCTTCTAAGCAATTCATTGGTTTAGATCACTAATCGTGAAGCGCCTCTTCATCTGTATGTTCAGGATGACAATGACGTCTACATCCTGACCAAGGTTTCGGACATCCTGCACTCCATCTTTAGCAGCTACAGAGAGCAGGTTCTCCCGTGGTTCGAGCAGCTGCTGCAGCTCATCGTCAGTCTGATCGTAAGTCCTCACATCTGCCGTTAAGATGGGACTTAGCGATGTCCCTAGCGTTTACGGAAATATTACACTTGAAAAACACTTTAGGGTTACAATTTATATTTTAAAATTAAACAATGTTATTTGAACAATTACACCACCTTGAGCCATCAATGTGGAATTTTTTATTATTTTTTTATTCGAATTCCAGGCTCCACAAAACTGCTCTTCCCCACAGCCATGTACAGAGAGAAAGTGCTTTATTTTGAGATCAAAAACAGGTTTTTCTTCCATTTAAAATACAATAATGTATTCATAACTATCAAATATATGATGTAAATGGCATAAAAAAAACAAAATGCTGAATAAATATTATAAGGTATATAATGAAAGTAGTGGTCCCCTGGAGTCACACTTGCGGCGACTGAATGTATTTTTGTATTTAAAACAACAAATAAATTTATAATATATGATTTAGGTACGCAACACACGACCAAAATGTTTCAACACGATTGCAATGTGATTTTATACAATAGTAGTTCAATAAACAAGTTAAAATTAAGTGACTTACATTTTATTGGTTGTTTTTGCTCAATTTTGCTGATGAAAATAGTTCCAATCAAAGCCACAGCAGAACTGTTTTGTCGCCGAGCAACACGGCAGTGTTTCATTACTGAATGAATCTGCGTTTTTGAACGAATCAAGTGAGTCAATGATTCAGTAACCCATTCACACTGTAAAAGAAGCAACTTGTGCATGCACGCATGAAGTTTTAATAGCATCGTGTCATACCTTGCAAGCTCAACCTGATCTCTATCACCTAGAAAACATTTTAATAATAGTTTTAGTCATAATTGTCTGTTCCTTGGCTTTTCAACTGTTGGCCCGCAGGCCAAATGTGGCCCTGAGATTACAAGAGCCCTGTGTCAAACACCACCACCTGTGACTGGCAAATGGCAAATGATGGGAGGATGCAGGACTAGGGCTGCAACTAGGGCTAGGTGATATGGCCAAAAAAATGATCACGATCATTTTTTTCATATCAGTTGATATCGATAAGTATCAAGATAAATCACAAATCTTTATTTCTTTCAAGTTTAAAGGCAGATGTTTGCTCTAAAATGAAAGTAGAAGAAACCAGACCATTAAATTTTCCTTAAAATAAATTAGTTTTAGAGATGACTTTTAGAGATGAGTGAGCGAGTGCGTGAGAGAGACTCGTGCAGAAATCAAAATAAATGAGCGCAACAGCACACACAGAAACTTACAGATGCATACTGCAGTAGTAAAAAAACAAACAAAATTATAATATATGATTTAGGAACGCAACATTGCACGACCAAAATGTTTCAACACGATTGCAATGTGATTTTATACAACTGTAGTTCAATAAACAAGAAGTTAAAATTAAGTGACTTGCATTTTAGACACAATACTGACTATTTTTGCTAAGCTTTGCTGATGAAAATAGCTCCAATCAAAGCCACAGCAGAACGGTTTTGTGTCATCGTTACTGAATGAATCCAAGTTTTGAACGAATCAAGTGAGTCAATGACTCAGTAACCAATTCATAAAGACAGTAGTCACTTGCCTCGTTTCTGAATGAATCAGCCGTTTGAACGAATCTGTTGAATGAAGGACTAAATGACTCACTCATTCAAACTAGGGCTGTCAAAATGACTGGAAAAACTAGATTCGAATTTTCCACTTAAATATTATCAAAATTCAAATTATATTCGAATTTAAAAGGCATAAGTTGGGGGGAAAAAAAGCTTTTGGCTTCTCTCCTGAGGGCGTATCGAGCAAAATATTATGCACGTTTCTTCAAAGTGTAATAAAATAACACTACTATCTTTGAAAAAAAGTGCATAATGTTTATAAATCATATGGTTTCGCCGTAAACAACATCTTCGCCACACTGATGCTCTCGTTTTCAGCTATATATTGAATGAACAATGTAGCAGCGCCGCATCTAGTGGGTTCAACTGGATAGGCTAACAAAAGCATTAAAATGCAATGACACTTACATTGTCGTCGCATTTCGTGCGCCACTGATAAGGCTGCCTGATGGCTGAAGCAGACCTAAAATTCGAATGCAACGGTTTTGCATTCGAATGTGGATTTATTTTTATTTTTTATTTTTTTAATTAGAATATTCGAAATTAGAATTTTTTTTTTTATGACAGCCCTAATTCAAACAGTCATTTGCCGCCGCCTACTGGTGTGGTTTCGTATTTAAAACTATCATTGCATTTTTCCCAACATTTCTTTAAAGATTTTTAAACATTAATCTTATAAAATTCTTTATGCATTCGAAATTTTGCGGTGTAAGTGCATTTATGGCAGCTCATCTTCATCAAACAGTCTGTGTAAATGCATCTAATGCCACTTCAGATGCAGCTTCTGTGTTTCATGCAGTGCAAAGATGGAGTTTGTTGATACTGATTTCATTTGAATGGTAACAGCTCTACAGTTTCTTTTATTCTAACTGAATTGAAACAATGTAAGAATTTGATGTGAAAGATTACACATTTAATAAGGTTAGTGAAAAAATGACAATTTAAGACACATAGTGGGGAAATGACATCTGTATTGTTATATACAGCAACTCCTTTTCAGTTAATTATTTCTACCTCTTTTTCTAGTCACAGAGCACTTTATTTTGAGTTGTTTAAGTGAGAGAACATCTGTAACTTTGTCCAGATTGGGGGAATTGTAATGTTTAATAAATTATTTGCATAAAAACTAAAAGTATAGATTTTTGTTTGTATATGCTGTCAATTATAGTTTTTAGAAAGAAATCGGAATCGGCCAAGAAAATTACGATCTGTGCATCTCTAGTTACCGTTGAACAAAAAGTTTCTTTTGAAATAAAAATCACGCTGATGACATCCCTTGGCTTCCTCCTCTCTGCTTCCTGAAGATCTATGAAAAGAGACAGTGGACTTATTATGGGCCTTTCTTCAGTTATCAGAAATATTCTAATTTATCTCATGATTTCATATGAAGCTTTTAGTTGAACTCACTGGTATGACCTGCTTTATTTTTAGGGAATTGTAAAAAAAAACTAGAATACAAATGGATTAAACTACTTAATTTAGTGAGTATACCATGATGGACAACCTGCGGTTTGATGCCTTGCAGCAGCCATTTTATAAAATGCATTTTTCATGAAAATTGTCACTGGTGTCACCTTCCTTATGGGTAAATAAATGCACAAAAAAAAAAAATCATTAAGCTGTCATTTGTGACCCTGGACCACAAAACCAGTCTCAAGTCGCTGGGGTATATTTGTAGCAATAGCCAAAAAACATTGTATGGGTCAAAATTATTGATTTTTCTTTTATGCCAAAAATCATTAGGATATTAAGTAAAGATCATGTAAATTTCCTACCGTAAATATATCAAAACTTAATTATTGATTAGCAATGTGCATTGCTAAGAACTTCATTTGGACAACTTCAAAGGCGATTTTCTCAATATTTTGATTTTTTTTGTAACCTCACATTCCAGATTTTCAAATAGTTGTATCTCGGTAAATATTGTCCGATCCTAACAAACCATACATCAACGGAAAGCTCATTTATTCAGCTTTCAGATGATGTATGAATCTCAATTTCACAAAATTGACCCTTATATGACTGGTTTTGTGGTCCAGGGTCACGTTTGTGTATTCGTAAAGTCAAAAGGTAATCTAATATTGTTAATAAGTTTAAATATTAAAAAAAGAAATACATTTTAAGACATTTTGCAATACCAAAAGTGGATATTTCTGTAGAGTAATAGAATAACAGAGTGTTTATGTTGTTGTGTTCCTGACAGTGTCCTCACAGACCCTGGGCAGACAGACAGTGGGGTCTGTGCATATTCGATGACATCATCGAGCACTGCAGCCCATCTTCCTTCAAATACGCCGAGTACTTCCTGCGGCCCATGATGCAGGCGCTGTGTGACACCAGTCCGGAGGTGCGACAGGCGGCCGCATACGGCGTCGGAGTCATGGCTCAGTTTGGAGGAGAAAGCTACAGGCCTGCTTTCACAGGTGAGACATCCTCTATGCTTTCCAGCAGAATGAGCATCAGTAGGGCCCTATGAAGTCGGTGGTATTTGTTCCCAAATTCCAGTTTATTTTTTCATTTTCCTGGATTCCACTTTCCGCTTTTCAGGATTTTTTTTCCCCTAATGGTTACATTTTAGTAATCAAAAAGCATGTCTAATTTAATCAAATTATCGACTATGCAGTTTATTAAAAGTTAAACAAATTACATCTTTAAGGCCCTTTGAAATTAGTTTATTTCTCTTTTGACAAATTACATTTTTGTTTTCTTTTTTCCTGGATTCTGGTTAATGGTTTTATTTTTAGTAATCACAAAATGCATCCAATTAATTGAAATCATGAAACTTTTACAATTTCACAAGAGTTTAACAATCAAATTTTTAAACCCGTAAGAGTTATTTTTTTTTAATTTAAACATTAGTAATCAAAAAGCATGTGTAATTAATTGAAGTCATGAAACTTATAAAATTTAACTAACTTTTTAAAATGTTTATTATTTTTTTATTTTTTATTTATTTATTCTTTGGAAATCATTTACCCCCCCCATTTTTTGGATTCAGTTTTAATTAAATAATTTTAGTTATAAAAAAGCATGTCTAATTAAGTGAAATCATGAAGCTTGTTTATGATGCTTGTTATTTAACAAATTTATTGAAAGTATAACTACTTCACTTTTAGGTCCCTATGTTTTATTTTTGTATTTTTTCTGGATTTAATTTTTCTGGATTTAATTTTAATAATCCAATTTTTTATTTTTTTTCCCCCTGAGTTTATGATGCAGTAGTTTTGCACTTGATTTTTTTTGTCCTCCCAAATTTTCCAGATGC
Organism: Sinocyclocheilus anshuiensis; assembly: GCF_001515605.1. Taxonomy (NCBI): domain Eukaryota; kingdom Metazoa; phylum Chordata; class Actinopteri; order Cypriniformes; family Cyprinidae; genus Sinocyclocheilus; species Sinocyclocheilus anshuiensis. The sequence continues at coordinate 1,480,878 of NW_015557124.1, read as the reverse complement.
CACGATGACATTCTGCGTTATTTGTTTTCGTTAATTAGTGGATTCTGTGAATTAGTGTTTTTCTGCTTCTAGGACCTCATAGGTCCCTACATCATATTATGTTCTTTCCCATTGTCGTGGTTCTTCCAGAGGCCGTCCCGCTTCTTGTGGGTGTGATCCAGTCTCCAGACTCCAGAGCTAAAGAAAACGCCAACGCCACGGAGAACTGCATCTCTGCTGTGGCCAAAGTCATGAAGTACCGCCCAGAGTGCGTCAGCGTCAACGAGATCCTCCCTCACTGGCTGTCCTGGATGCCACTCAACGAGGATAAAGAGGAAGCTGTCCACACCTTCAACTATCTCTGTGACCTCATCGAAAGGTGCGTGTCTGTCAGCCGACGTGAACTCTGGGAGTCTTGGATGCAGACCTGAGTTTAATGTTTTTTTCCTCCTGCAGTAACAATCCCATCGTTCTTGGACCTGATAATACGAACCTTCCCAAGATTTTCATCATCATCGCTGACGGTGTTGTGAATGAATCGATTAAAGGTGAAGACGGTTGCAGCAAACGATTGGCCAACGTGATTCGTCAAGTACAAGTAAGTTTAATGTCATGTGAACAGACTGCTTTATCACATACAGGCAGAGCAACACCTGTAGAACATTGAATGAGTGACTTGTCTAGTCTATATATTCTTTTTTTAATATATTAACACATAAATTACTTGGTGAATGTTACTGTTTGAATTTGTTATATTGGTGCTTATAGATTTAAAAATGGCAGCCATGCCTTAATGATTTACAATATTAAAATTGCATGTTTAACAAATATAAATATCTATATAAATTGAACATCAAAGTGCTGATTTATGCATGTTAACATGTAGTTTTAGCATTCAGAAATCCTAGCACAGCATTGTTTTAAATTCATGTAGATATTTCTAATTGTTATATTGGTGCCTATAAATATCAAATTGTTTATCCTTGTTGTTTAATGAGCTTGTAAAATACAAATATTCAGTAACTTAAAATATTCGATGTGTCAATGTGAATATTATTGCATATTATGTTTTAAAATATTTCATCTAATTTGTCACCCAACCTTTTTATTTCTTATATTGCATATACAGTATAAGTGTGTGTAAAATTATAATATTCAAATTTACGCATTTAAATTGTATGTATTTGCTTTTAAATGTAATTAATTTCAGTTGTCTAGTCATGTAGTTAAATATTTGTATTTGATATGTTGATGTATATAAATAGTGTAAATGGTGCAAAAAATGTATGTTTCTTTCATATTTATGCATGTTAATATTCTAAAATGTATTATATATTTATGCTTTTAAATATTTCTATTTGCTATATTTTTGCATATAAATTGTTTATTCTTGTTCTTTAAAGATTTCGTTTAAAAAAAAAAAAAAATCATAGATGCTTTAAAATATATTGATGATAGTTCCTCTGATTTTAAAGTCCATTTCAGAACAGGCAGGGTTTTATTTTTTGCTTACAAGTTGACCTGTGCAGGATTTGCATGTATTTCCGTGTCAAGTGTCTGACTGCGCTGCATGGTTTTTCTCTCCAGGTTTCTGGAGGACTCTGGACGCAGTGTGTATCGGCGCTCAACGAGATGCAGCAGAAGGCCATCCAGGACCTCCTGAACACGGCCTGAGTGAACGAGCGAAGCCTTAACCCTGTAAAACAGCCCATCGATTAAGGATTAAAATATTTGCACCTGGAATTCCACATCTAGATTTTTGGCCCTTTCCCTATTTTGAGTAAAGAACCGTCATGTGACTTGAGTTTGTGTTGGGCCTCTGAGCCGTCTGGACCCGATCTCTCGAAGTCTTCAACAATGGGGCAGAGGGTCCGGCGAGTGCGTGTGTTTTTCACCTCAAAAAGGGCCAATGGCTTCAGAAACCCTCATCTTGAGCAGACATGGGGGTTTTGGGGTATGAAATGAAACTAACAGTCATCCATTGTAGAACTTCTGGTGTAGAAATTGTGCTTTTCTCCCTTCTGAGATCAGTTCTAGTTGTTTTGTCAACTCGTGTGTCTGTCGATCCTTGCCGAAGCTGATTTAGGGCTCGGTCCGACTCTCGGACTGAACGAACTCCGTGTTGGTTGAGCTCGAATGCAGTAGAGCGATGATGCAGCGGTCATGTCGTCGACTTTGTTTTCTTTTAGGTTTTTGTTTTCTTCTCTTCGACGCCGGTGCTGATGTTTGGGAGAAACGGGCAACGGTTTGCTCCACCTTCGCTGATGATGTCTGTGTTGCGGATAACATTGTCTGTCATTGGCTCACTTAATCCATGCAATGAAATAAACAACATTGGAAATCTGGGACTCTGGGTTCGGGCTTCTGATATTATGAAGGAAATGCACAAATCTGAGGCCGGTTGGCCTAAGAGTTGTCACATGTCCATGGAACATTTGTATGATATGCAATCTCTCCTGGTTAATCATTTTACAACAGTTTCAGTATTAAAGCTGCAAGACATGATGAACTTTGTGTCAGCGTTTCATTGCGATCTGCATGCTCTCAATATGTGAAACTGGAATCCAGTTGTTCTTGTCAATTGAATTCAGTTCAAATTTAAATGTTCTGATTCTGAACTAGTAAACTTTTGATTCAGTAGTTTCGAATACTCGTTCTTAACCATTGTTTACGAGAGGCTGCAGAAAGCAGAAACTAACATTACGGAAGCTGTTTACATAGTCTTTTATGGTTTTACAGCAGTGACTACAGATGAAGTTGATTGGGAGCTTTTATATAACGTTTGTAGTTGGATTGTCACTAACAATATCAGTGAAATGATGTAGGTTTAAAAGAGCATGAACAATATCTACTTGGTCAGGTTTTTTTTGAAAGATTTTTTTTTGGCGTTTTATGCCTTTTATTTAGATAGTATAAGTCTATAAGTCCCACGAGTCCATCGGCGCCGACTACTTGGTCAGTTTTTAAATGAGTTCTAGTCAAAACAAACATGCACAGGATGCTAAATTAATTAAATTAAGATGCTACTGGATTTATCGACTTGTCAGCGTGATGCTGATTTTAACTTTTGGCGGGAATGAAAATGAGGCTGTGAAAGGATGAAGTATGTAAATCCGGTGGATTGTGTTTAATGACTTGCTTATTCAGCTAAGGGAAAAATGACAATCTAAGGTCGCTCACAGATTTCGTTTTCATTCCCATTAAATTTGATATGGTGTTTAACCTGATTGTTAGTGTTCGAATGTCTTGCTGGAGCTGTAAGATCCTTCAAGATTTTAATTTTGTCCTGCTACATGCTCATTGTATCCTGTTATTGTAGTTACAGTCAGTAATTGAATTAAAGTAGGTACAGTAAATTAAACCTATCAAAAATATGGTTTTAGTACTGTATATAAAAACAAATGCATAATCAGAAAAAAAAAAAACAAGCCTTGTGCATTATAAATGACTTGCTTATTCAGCTAAGGGAAAAATGACAATCTAAGGTCGCTCACAGATTTCGTTTTCATTCCCATTAAATTTGATATGGTGTTTAACCTGATTGTTAGTGTTCGAATGTCTTGCTGGAGCTGTAAGATCCTTCAAGATTTTAATTTTGTCCTGCTACATGCTCATTGTATCCTGTTATTGTAGTTACAGTCAGTAATTGAATTAAAGTAGGTACAGTAAATTAAACCTATCAAAAATATGGTTTTAGTACTGTATATAAAAACAAATGCATAATCAGAAAAAAAAAAACAAGCCTTGTGCATTATAGGGAATAATATTCTGGATATTTTACACCTTTTAGATCAAATGGTGTTGTCGTGTAATGGATTTATATTATTGCATACATTAAAACTTGTAAAATTATTAAACATAAAATGCTAATTCCAAAAACAGCCTTGCGCAATAACATGTGTTTCTGAACGTTTTAGTATTGGTTTTATAGTATAATGTCATGTAGTTAAATTGTTCAATTTATATGGTTAACTTATGTATTATATTTTTATTTCTTTTTTCTATTAAGCCTTGTGCAACGTAAAGGGCATATATTTACATTTATCTGAGTTAGTTTTGTAAAGTAACAAAAACTTAAGTAAAAAAGTATTGCATTATTTGTTACTTTCTAAATCCCATATCAACCTCGACCAGTTGAACAATAAAAGGAAAGACATGAAACTGCTCTTTTAAGACTTTAAAATAAATATAAAATTGCATAAATTACTCTTGAACTGACCAAAAAGGAGGTCACATTAAAAAAACCTACGTTTTAACGTGACGTTAAATCCACAATTGTTTTATACAGAATTATTCAATAGTCTATGTAGTATTTGATGAAATTACGTAACTAATTACATTAGAGAAAGTAATCCCTTAACTTTTTCAAGGAAAAAGTAATTAAATTACAGTAATTATTTAGTAATGTATTAGACCCAATGCTGGCTACACAGGAGAGCTGTCAGTCAATAAATTGGAAAAAAAGTAACTTGCGTTACTTATTTGCAAAAGTAACTCAGATATTCTCTTGTAAATTAAAAAGTAATGCGTTACTTTACTACTTACTTGAAAAAGTAATCTGATTACGTAACTCGCGTTACTTCTAATATATTACCCCCAACACTGGTTGTACTAGTATTTTGATAGCAATTAAAATGTTATTTATTGGGAACTATAGTAGTCAACATTGGAAGTGGATCAAAAAAGTTCATCAAAGTTGAGACAAGAACACATTTTGGTTTCAGGACAACTTTGATAAAAGTGATCCACATCCACTTCAGATGTTGACTGTATATTGTAGTTTATGTTGGAATCTTTGGACTGATTTCAAATGAATCGATTCTGATTCCTTTAATTAAATGTTATTAGAGAAATCCCCTACTGCATAACATTCCAATAGCAATAACTGGACCCCCCCCCCCCCCCCCCCCCCTTTTTTTTTTTTTTTTTTT
>NW_015557124.1:1470783-1475531 GCF_001515605.1 Sinocyclocheilus anshuiensis | reverse complement strand
GCCCCCCCCCCCCCCCACCACCCTTTATTTGTTTATTTATTTGAAGGGAAGTGATGCATCCACAGCTTGGTGGCGCTGTTACTCATCACAGTACTTTATATTATTATTTTTGAAGTTCCTGGAAGCTTTTATTTGAATCGCTTGTGATTTCCTAGTCCTTGAATTGTACATATGTACTGTGGCTTTTTACCATGGTATAGTGAAATGTGGTACATTGGTACCACTTGACTTAAGTTACCATCCCAGATGGTAATAATGTGATACACTCCAATGTTCTTCCAAGAATACTATGGTACTGCATGCCCAAAAACATGGTACAGTTTTGAACTTTGGAAGAAGTTGCCTCAGGACTTGAGCAGGTGGAGTTTGAATCCACCGGCAGGTGTCGCTGTTCTCATCACGACATTCATGAGGCTGTAGTGCTGGTGTTGGAGGCTGGAGGCGGTGTTTTATTGTATGAAATCGGGTTGGGATCAGTTCGGTTATGGCGTCTGGGAAGACGGTGGATTGCAGCACTTTCCGCGAATAATCGCAATCGAACCGACTTCAGCCGCTACTCTGCGCGTTACTTCCGCGAAATATCATTTAACAACATAGTTACGGAGCTATCCAGACGCAAGGAGTATTAATTCAGCAGTAAAGGTAAGATTCTGGGTTATTTTATTGGCTCGCAATAAACCTGCGGCAGCGAATAAGAGTAACTATTAATCTTACGATCGCTAGATAAATTGTAGCGGTTTCCATGGCTACACGATTAAATCTCTCGCGCCGCCGCTGTTGCCACGCGTCACATTGTATGTTTCCACCACTCCTCACCTCTGAACATCAACAATGTACTATAGTGCTTTTCTGCAGAACTGTGCTGTACTTTTACGTTTAGCAAACATACTATAGTGATACCATGTTTTGTTTGATCTTACAAAAGTACCTTGGGAGTATACATGGTATAGTGATGGTAGTTTATTTAAATGGCACTCCAAGGTAGTTCCAACATTGCATTGGCCCTTGTCCAAAAACATAGTATTACCTTGTTGCAATTTTGGTACCATAGTAATACAATAGTTTACAAATGGTTTTCTTTAAAAATATCTTGGTATTATTTGATAACATCAACCATACAATGGTATTACCACAGTATGGTCACATTGCTTTTCCCTCAGCCTGCTTTTTAACTAATGCAGCTCATCATATTGATGTATGGACTTAAACCAGAAGTAGATGAAGCACATATATTGACATTTTTCTTAATTGCATTAATTTTTCACGTGATGTGGTATTTTAAGTGCAGGGGTGTGCTGGACATTATGGAATTTCCCTGTCACTGGAATTATTGATTCGGCTAAAACACACACACACACACACACACACACACACACACAGCCAATGCAGCTTAACCTACTAACATCTGAACCTCAGGGATTACTTGACTAACCTACATCTGCTGGCCCACTGTAAGCACACGCTTTGGCATGGATTTCCAAAGTCTTTTAGCAAAATGACCACGGTAATCATCATTTCTACAGTTTTAGCTTGATATTTCCCATCTTTAAAATTCAAAACAACATTTCATGCCATAATTATAGCCATTTATTCCCGAATTTATTATGGTGATCATTATTGTTAATAATAATGTATTATAATGTATTAATATATATATATATATATATATATATATATATATATGCAGGGGGTTGTGGGTAATTACTAGATGGTTAGTCAAAATAACATCTTAATAAATAACAGAACACTTTTCTCATCATTACACGACATGCACGGTAAAGTGTGTACTTGTTACTTAAAAGTTATGGGGCATCGCAACGACACCACTGCCAACTAAAAACGGAAAACTTTTTATGCATTTTAGCTGTTTTGGAGGCCTGAAAACAAACTTTGGAAATGGGTTTCAAAAGTGCACGTTTTTAGAAACAATACTGTTACTGTCTCCGTGAAAACTACGAAAATGCAAATTTGTGAAAACGGTGACATCATGCGTAAGCGTGTTACGTGTTCAGTCTGTAGGAATGCATATGTGTGCATGCAAAGTATCATCGCCAACTACTGGCCTGGCATGATAATACTATGGTGGCCCAGTAGTGCACAACACAACAAAAACTCCACAACACATAGGACTAATTTCGTTGTTTTGTGCTAATTTTGCTGTGTTGCGGCTTGTTTCCATTGTGTTGTGCTAATTTTTTAATATATCAGTCACGTTCATGTTTTCTTTTGTTACAGTGGTTTTTGATTAATCCTCTCCTGTTCCCCATTCTGTTAGTCATCATCCTCTGTGTATTTAAACCCTGAGTTCTCTTCTGTTTCTTTGTCTTGTGTTGAAGTTATGTTCATTTTGTTGTGGTGGTGCTCTTTCATTTTCTTAGTGTGTTTATTGCTCATTCCGCATCATGTGTCTTTCCCTTTTGGATTACCACCAAATTACTACCTGACAATCATCATACATCATACATGTTATAAAGAACTCTCTGATTTACATTACAGCCAAAATTTCATCTTACGTTTTGCCTATATAAATAACAGCAACTGCACTTGTTTCCGTTGTGTTGCGACTTGTTTCTGATGTGTTGTGCTAATTACGTTGTGTTTCATCTTGTTTCTGTTGTGTTGTGGCTTGTTTCTGTTGTGTTGCGACTTGTTTCTGTTGTGTTGTGCTAATTACGTTGTGTTGCATCTTGTTTCCGTTGTGTTGCGACTTGTTTCTTTTGTGTTGTGCTAATTACGTTGTGTTGCATCTTGTTTCCGTTGTGTTGTGGCTTGTTTCTTTTGTGTTGTGCTAATTTTGATGTTGTGGCTTGTTTCTGTTGCATTGCGACTTGTTTCTGTTGTGTTGCGGCTTGTTTCCGTTGTGTTGCAGCTTGTTTCCGTTGTGTTGCAGCTTCTTTCCATTGTGTTGCAACTTGTTCCTGTTGTGTTGCGACTTTTTTCCATTGTGTTGCGACTTGTTTCCGTTGTGTTGCTACTTTCTTCTGTTACGTTGCGACTTTTTTCCATTGTGTTGCGACTTGTTTCCGTTGTGTTGCTACTTTCTTCTGTTACGTTGCGACTTTTTTCCATTGTGTTGCGACTTGTTTCCGTTGTGTTGCTACTTTCTTCTGTTACGTTGCGACTTTTTTCCATTGTGTTGCGACTTGTTTCCATTGTGTTGCTACTTTCTTAAGTTACGTTGCGACTTGTTTCCGTTGTGTTGCTACTTTCTTCTGTTACGTTGCGACTTGTTTCCGTTGTGTTGCTACTTTCTTCTGTTACGTTGCGACTTTTTTTCCATTGTGTTGAGGCTTGTTTCTGTTGTGATTTCATTGTGTTGTGCACTACTGAGCCCACCGTATAATACAGCACTTTTAGTCATTTATGTGAATCCGTGTGAATGCAAAGAAAAACTTGTCTGTTTTTAGTACAATCATTGTCGTGCATGTTTGAGCATGTTAATCACAATACAAATTTTCAGTATTGTTTTGCAAACATTAGTATTTAGACAATATGATAAGTGTCGTACTCGTTTAGTATGTTTATAAGCAGTATAGAACGAGTCATCCACAAAGTCTGCTTTACAGAGTTTCCCTTCCCATCAGTCCCTGGGCCAGCGGTGTTGATCCATGCGCTCAGATGTGTATGTTGAGTCTGTCTCACACTGAAGCCTCTGTTTCACTCCGTGCGCCTCAATGAACACTGGGAACTTTCAGGCAAACAAGTTGAAAGGCAGGTTAACTACCCGAGCGAGAGTCTGGGAACGAACCCACGCTGCACGCATTGTGTTCCTCGTTCACTGTTTTCTGTGATGGGTGTGTGTGTGTTTGTATAGGATGGAAAAAGAAAGATGTTTGCGTGAGAGTGTTTAAATAAAGTAACAGTTTGGGAAGGCATCAAATACCCTGTTTTACCCTGCATGAGATCATTGACTAGCGACTTGCTATTGAAATAGGTTTGCACTTTGGTTTTAATGAGACATAATAGCTTTTGCTCCAGAAGTACTTCCTGTTTCTTCTCTGAGATGAGTTGTTTATCTGTGTGTGACCTTCCTTCTGTGTTCACATGCTTCCTACTTTGTGTAAAACTTTCCCATTTGTGGCCTGCTTGCAGAGGTTTCCCTTTCGCTCGTTTGTCAGCGTTCACTGTGATGGGTTAGAATGAGATGCTTCCTGCTAATGGCCAATTAAAGAAAGACGTGCTGCACTGCATCAGGACGCTCTTATATAATAACACCGTGGTAGCCACATAGCAACAAACAGATAGCAGTGCATAGCAATGCCCTAGCGACCAGCTAACGATGCCCTAGCATCCATCCAGAACACTGTAGGAAGTACATTGCAACGTGCTTAAAACCACTCAGAATGCCTTAGCAACCACATAGCAAGATACCACAACTCCCTAGCAACTGCTTAGCAATGTCTTTAATGAATAAGAAACAGGAAACTTTCTAAGCATTTTGGCTGTTCATTTACACGTCAATGGCGTCTTGGAGCCTAAAAACTAAAACATATTAAAGGGTTAGTTCACCCAAAAATGAAAATTCTGTCATTAATTACTCACCCTCATGTCGTTTCAAACCCGCAAGACCTTCGTTCATCTTCGGAACACAAATTAAGATATTTTTGATGGAATCTGAGAGCTGTCTGACCCTGCATAGACAACGACACAACTGTAATGTTCACATGGTCCAGAAACGTAGCAAAGAGATCGGTAAAATAATCCATGTGACATCAGGGGTTCAACCGTAATTTTACGAAGCTACGAGA
>NW_015557124.1:1446825-1470351 GCF_001515605.1 Sinocyclocheilus anshuiensis | reverse complement strand
GTAAAATAATCCATGTGACATCAGGGGTTCAACCGTAATTTTACGAAGCTACGAGAATACTTTTTGTGCGCAAAAGAAAAAAAAATACCTTATTCAACAATTCGTCTACTCCGCATCACCCTGTAGCGCCATTTTGGAGAGTATCAGCTGGACGTAAACAATGTATGCTGTTCTGTGTCAGCTGCTGTGCAAAAAAAGTATTCTCGTACCTTCGTAAAATTATGGTGAGTGAGTAATTAATGACAGAATTTTCATTTTTGGGTGAACTAACCCTTTCAAACGGGTTTCAAACGCATGTTTTTTAAAATGATACCGTTATCATCTCCATGTAAACAACCAAAACGCGAATTTGTGAAAAGGGTGAAGTCATGCACATGCATGTTACGTGTTCAGTCTGTAGGAATGTGAAAGTGTGTATTAAAAGTGACATCGCCAACTACTGGCCAGGCATGATAATACAGCGTTTTTAGTCATTTTCATGGATTCGTTTGAACAGGGATCGTCTGTAGGTCTGCAACAAATTATTATTTTGATAATCGATTAATCTAACGATTATTACAACGATTAATCGGCTTGTTGCTTACACAGATTAATAAGTAGACTTTGATTGATTATTCAGCTTTTGCAGTTCGTTAAAATATAGTTATACATATTCATACACATATAGAGCTTCTTTATAGTAGAAAATCAAGTTGTAATTTTAACTGAAAGTGACACTGACAATGTTTTTTTCATGTTTAATACTGCAAAGCTGCTTGCTTTAAAGCGATTTATTGCATAAAGTGTTAGCCTATATAAATAAATGTCACGTGACTTCCACATTCACATCACTCTGATCTGATGCTTTCTTAACTGCTGTTTTCTTCATATTTGTGTGTATATGTAGTTATTGAGAGGAAAGCGTGTAGCATATATTTACATATTCATCTAAAGCAGTGTCAGGATGTTTGCTAACAGTAAACCCGTTGCTTGCATATATCCAACTTCTTTTTAGCCCTAACCAAAGAACAAAAAACTTCACAGTGAGTATATCGAGAACATTTTTTGTTTGAATTTTTGTAAAACTTTCCTACGTTTGGTTTTGTTTGCACGTCCCATAAGCCCCGTGTGTGTCTTCTTCGATTTGATTGCATGCAGGCGGGATGAATTAGTCTTGCGCTACAGCGCCACACTGGTCAAACTGTGTAATTGCAGGCCCTTACATTACATCATATGAGATCACACAACTATTCGAAAACAAAAATATTTGTCATCAATTTTCTATTGTTAATAATGTTGACTAATCATTCAGCCCTAGTTGTCCGTACGCAAAACTTTTCAAAAACGCGAAGGAAAAACTTTTCTGTTTTTTGGTACATTGTTGTGTAAATGTACATTCACTTGCAACCTCTTATTAAACTTAAGTTTAACTTATTAAAAATATAAAAAGATCAAATCTCCTATTGTAATTTGAGCCCTAGTTGTCCGTACGCAAAACTTTTCAAAAACGCGAAGGAAAAACTTTTCTGTTTTTTGGTACATTGTTGTTGTGTAAATGTACATTCACTTGCAACCTCTTATTAAACTTAAGTTTAACTTATTAAAAATGTAAAAAGATCAAATCTCCTATTGTAATTTGTAGTATTGGTTCTTTATATGCTATATTGTGTTTCACTGATTGTACAGCTCTCAGTGCGGCTGAAATGAGATTAGAAGCTGATCTGATCTATTTGCGGTTATGGGAACGTGATCCCTCGTCTTTATGTTTGTCCGATCTCCTTTGGGAAAGATTGTGAGCTCTGAGAAAACATAAATGAAGCTCCTCTGAGATGATATTAGCAGAAGCTGGAGTGTGAGAAAGTCTTGTTGAATCTGCCTGCAAAAGAAGCTGGGTCAGCCTGTTGAACCAGTAACCGGTGCGCTTCTAGTCATGTGCGTTTCAAACCAGCGCATGGTTAAAATGCAAGCTTTACCCAACAGCAGAGGAGTTTCTTTGCTTTTTTTCTTTGTAATTTCTGCAAATGGCCTGTTAAAAATGGGTGAACTAAAGATAGCATGAGGAAGATTAAAGATAATGAAGGTGCATTTGTCATCATGTTTCTGTAAGTGGGTTTTAATGGCTCTTGTTTGAATGGAAATACAGTTCTTTAGAGGTCTTTGTATCCTGCTGTTTGTGTTTGCATTGTTCTCGTGATCAGTCTCTCTGTAATTAACGGGCCGCTCCGGTATACAGTGAGGCTTGGCTAATAGAGCGGCAGACGTTCATTGGTTAATGCATAAATTAGACTCTCAAAACTCTGTCCCGAACGAGTGGGTTTTGGGTGGGTAATGAAACTGCCAGTCGAGGGGGATTAAAGGTCCCCGAGGAGCCGCTTCTCAATTACTCATTCAGTTAAAATGTGTGTAACCAGTAACTTCGGCCCGGGACAGGAAAGAATGGGCCCCTTTATTGCGGTGTTTGTGCTTGTGGACCGGCCCCTGAAGACTTGATGGGAGCCTGTTGGTCTTTCTCGGTCTCGTTCACTTTCTTCTCATCACTATTCTTGCTCTGTTTTTTCTTTTAAGTCTCTTTTGCTTTTGTTAGTCATTATTAACCAGTACCTGACAGTAATGTTGGTTGATAACTGTGCCCAGATGGTCAGTTAACAGAAGTGTTAGAGATAAATTGATAAATAAGGCAATACCGATAAATCGGATATTATTTGAGATGATCAACTGCTAACTATCTCTGTTTGGTTGATTAAGTAATGTTGATTTACTGATATGTCGTTTTGCCAGATTAATCTGCCAGTATTTGGTCTTTTCAAGATTATTGTTTGGTAACTCTTAAGTTTTAGTGAAGGACCGATAACATTGGGCACACCATTAAATCGGCTTAAATCTGGCTGTTTTAAGATTATCAGTGTTGACCAATAAAATGACCACTTGGTGATTTGCAGAACTGGTATAGCTAACCAACAAATTTGTCAATGGATAATACATCTTAAAAAACAAAACAAAAAATAAAAATGAGAAAGTTGTGAAACTAGCTAAATTGTGTAAAATGATTTATTATTATTATTATTTAGTTTATGTATTTGTTTAGATTAATAAATAGATTTTTGCTCATTTATTATTATTTTTTATTAAGTAAATTGGGTAAAACAGGTTTATCATATTTTATTGATTTAGACTAATAAATACATCGTTTTATTTCTTCATTTTTATTAAGTTAATTGTATATTATTGTGTTATATTTTATTTATTTAGATTAATAAATATTTGCTTATGTGTTCATGTTTATTAAGAAGATTGTGTATTGTCTTTTCAATAATTGTGTATTTTATTATAATATTTATTTATTTAATTATTTATATATATTTAATAATTAAAATAATGTAAAATAAGTTATTTTTATTATTTTATATGTATTATTTTTTAATGTGTTTTTTTAACAGTGGCCCTTGAAAAACAATGTTTTTGGCTTCTCTTTTCATCATCTATAACGCAGTCCTCTTTGTCACACAAAATGTCAAACAGCAGATGGAAGCCACAACCAACTTCTTCCATTGCAGGAAAGCTCATGTTACAGTGAACATCTCCCTCGCTCTCTTGTTCCCTTGATGAACAAAGCTTTGTAAACGTCTGCTAAGCTCTATTGATCAGCTCTAACCTCATTAACATCACATCCTCTGGATCTACTGTTATCATAATGCCACAGATAGACTCAGTGGGTCTTTGGGATGGTGGTTAGTTGAGTCAGAGGGGTTTTTTTGGCAGTGTAGATGCAGAAACCCCCTCATGCCTGTTAACCAGTCCAGACACGTCTCTCTATCACACATCTAAGTGCTGGTGAGGAATGTGATTCTTTGGGAATCAGATGAGAGTTCAGTGTCTGGATCCGAGATTCAATCAGTGCTGGAATGTGTTTGTTTATTGCTGCTCCTGCTCAGTGTTAGAGAAGTGATCAAGCCACTGAGTATTAGTTAGTTCAGTCTGTGCAGTCTGTCGCCCTGCAGTCTTTGCCCATTCTTTTTTTATTGTGGCTTAGTTACACTGCAATTTTGTAGGTTAAAGAAAAACACTGTGATTAATGGATTATTATTATTTTAGTTTTTTTGTTTAGTTCAGTCTGTGCAGTCTGTCGCCCTGCAGTCTTTGCCCATTCTTTTTTTATTGTGGCTTAGTTACACTGCAATTTTTTAGGTTAAAGAAAAAAAACTGTGATTAATGGATTATTATTATTTTAGTTTTTTTGTATTTTTTTTCTAATTTGTAATTTTGTGAAATGTACTTTTTCTGAGAGAAAGAGTAAATTCAACATCAATAGTTTTGCAATGTGTCTGGTATTTTGTGTCTGGCACTGTTTGCTTTCAGCTCTTCATTTTTATTTTATATTATTGCATTCTTTTGCATTACATTGCATTTTATTGAATTTTATTTTATTGCATTGCATTAAATTGCTTTTTATTGCATTGCATTGCATTTAGTGGCATTTCATTACATTGCATTGCATTTTATTTTGCTTTATTGTATGTTGTATTTTTTTGTATTGCTTTGCATTTTGTTTTATTTTTCTTTAGTGGATTTTTTTTATTGCATTGCATTGCATTTTGTTTTGATTCATTGCATTGCATTTAATTTTGTTTTATTGTAAAGATTGGAGTACACTTTACAAGAACATACTATTTCAGTCTTTCTACTTCAAATTTAATGTACAGTTCAATGTTACTTGGTGTTATTTGTTTATTTACTTGCAATTATTTGTGAAATTTACTTGCAATTTCTGAGTAAATCTACATCAGTTTTTTTCGCTGAATTAATGTTCATGTCATTTGCATGTTTTGTATGTAGAATTGAATCCTGATGCTTTGTTGTGCAGTAGTGGGGTTTTTCACGTGTCATGTTTGTTTCCAGTACGTGAATCCTCATGGCAGTGTTTGTGTTGTGTAAACACCAGGAAGCACTACTGTACATGTTCCTGTTATGTTATGTTTGTACTGTACTTCTGAGGTTCCTGTTGAAGAATTGAAAGTGTAGTCTCCATGGAAACCACTTCTGGTTGTCATAGGAGAAGCTTTTCAGTGCTATGAGCGGATAATTGGTCTCTTGTCTCTCTTTGATACAAACGCACCGTTTGTACGTTTGATCTGCTGAGGTGTGTGTGTGTTTCCTCACATATCATCAGCTTCAATAGTGCGGTTTGGCTCATTTTCAATCTGTGATTCCTGTAGTAACTCATTCCATGCAGCTACATGTGTTTTTATCTTGTGTTTGAGCGATACAGGTTCTTCATTGGCTGATGTCTAGAGAACAGGCTGGCAGATGAAGGATATTTATCACCCAAGCACAAGGGTTGCTGCACTGAATACACAGTCATATTGTTTTTATTCAGTAGTTCAATAAACAAGACGGCTATATCAAGTAACTGACGTTTTAGAAACAATATGACCAGCTGTTTGCTTTTATTGTGCTTTGCCAATGTAGGTTTTATTTTATATATTTAATTTTAACCAGGATTTATATTCAAAATATTATCCGTGAAACAAATGTTTCTATTAAAAGGATAGTTCACCCAAAAATGTAAGTGAATTATGTAAATCACGACACAGTTTTCATTTTTGGATGAACTTTCCATTAAATTAGTCGTGCAGACATGGCCATTATCTCATAACTGCTAAATTAATCAATTAATCTGTCATATAATATATTGGTCCATCGCTATTTTATGCTCTTATTTATGATCATAGTTTATAGTTATTTTTGTATTCAGAAAACAACTCGACATCAATGTCAGAACATTTGCCAAATTGCTGACAAGCAAAGACTGTAAATCTGCGGTTTATTGTTGCTGTTAATAGATTGATGTTCACTGAAATACTCTATTAAAATTTGATTGTATAACCCTCTATATGAGGGTAAATGGCGCTTCCTAACGGAGGCAGCGCTCCAGTGACTTCAAATAGAAGTCAGACTTATTTTGTGCTGTTTACTTTAGTCAAATATAATTCTGTATAATTTAGACCCTTCAAACATAGTCATTCAAAACGTTATGCATTTCTCCTTCCCAGACTTCATCTTAAAAGGAATATTTTGGAGGACGTCTGTAACAGGGTTTAGATGTAAGTGGGCAAATTTCAGTAAGTCTCAGTTCTTTAAAAAAACAGGTTAGCATGAGGACAGTTCCAGTAGAACTAGTAACAGCTGTTTTTAGTGTCTTAGTTGAAGGAATTTCCCATCTTTAATGAACATTTCTGCTTCTTAATGTGTTCAAAACAAGCTGAAGGTTAAAATGATTGCCCATTCAACCATGCAAGCTTATAATCCAGTCATTATCTTGGAGGTACAGTGTGCGATCTGGTTTTTTAGGGTTAGAAATCCCTGGATTTAATGCCTCTAAACCCTTCCTAATGATTTCCTAAACCCATAAACTCGGTGAGAGATGATGGCCTATTGTTTGACTTTAAGCCGTCACTACAGTATTAAAGACCTTGTTGAGTTCAAGAAGGTTTTTGTGAAAGTGTAATAGTTCAGTCACAAACATGTATACAACATACAATTGCATTGCATTTAATTTTATTACATTGCATTTTTTTTGTATTGCAGTGCATTTTGCTATAATGAATTGCATTACATTGCATTTTATTGCATTTTATCACATCACATTTTATTTAATTGAATTGGATTTTTTTATTGTATTGCATGTTGTTGTATTGAATTACATCTCATTATTACATGGAATTACATTCAATTACATAACGTTGTATTACATTGACTTGCATTGCATTGGAATTCATTGCATATTGTTGCATTTTATTGCATTGCAGCGCATTTTATTGCAATGAATTTCAGTGCACTTTATCACTTTGAAATGCATCACATTTTACTGCATTAAATTACATCTCATATTATTACATGGAGTTGCATTAAATTACATAACATTGCATTGTATTGCATTGAAATGCATTGCATATTGTTGCATTTTATTGCATTGCATTTTTTTTATTACATTGCTGTCTGGACAGGATTTGATTTCTCAGAGTTGAAAAACTATTTTCCACCGTTGTTTTCCTTTTTAGCAAGGATGAACGAGGAAAAACAGATTGAAATGGGACTGAAATCACAAAGTATGTCTACGAAACATACATTTACCTGACCTGTTGCTGCCAGGTTGATTTGTATGGTTCACTTCTTTACCAATGGTCGTCATTTTTTTGAGCTGGTCATAACTAACAGATTATGATTATTTGGATAACTAGCAGTCCGGCAGAACGAGGGTTAAAATCAAGATGTGTGTGAGAAATTGCTATAGCAGCACAAGTTGTTTACTGCAGAAATACACATTTCAGGAATCATAAATCATTCCATGCTCCTTGGCATTTTCCAGGGCAGCGCGAGGTTGAAATTCCAGCTGCAAAAAGGAAAACTATGTAAACGTCCGTTGCGATCGCTAGACCACCTTTAGAGAAAAGTATAGAGTCTGTGTGTTTTGGCCCTCATATAGCCTAAACGTTTAAATTATTTGTGTTGTCAGGTGGGTTTGCAGCAGTATGGTGGAGCCAGAGGAGCGGCCCTCAGTGGCGGGCAAGAGGCTTGGGGCCCCTGAGAGCATGGGCATCAGTACGCTGGAGCCTGGTCAGAGGCCCCCCACCATGCCCCCCGGCAGACAGGTCTCCATCCGGGTCCAGATGCTGGATGACACTCAGGAAGTCTTTGAGGTCTCGGTAAGGCATTATTTACTTTCTGTTGTTTTTTATTTTCTTGCACTGCATTTTATTGCATTGGACGACATATATTGCATTGCATTTTGTTTGACTTCATTTTAATTATTGCATTTTATTTTCACCTTGCTTTATTTTATTGCATTTCCTTTTGTTTTATTGCTTTGCATTATATTTTATTTATTGCATTTTATTTGCATTTAACACATATAAGACAATTCCTGGACAGCAGTGGACAATGTAAGGAGGTCATGTGACAACAGTGCTGCATACCACTATTTGAATGACTTTTTATTGCATCATTTGTATTATATTTCTTCAAAATTGTAGGCAGGAAGCTAATTTTTCATTTTGAGCACAGCTCTGGTTTAATTGTGTGGAAAAACCCTGCATTTCACAAGTGTTTAGATCTGGCTGTGTACCTCAGCAGGCCAGCAAGAACATACTAAAGCGTCTGCTGCTTTCCACCTCAAGTTTAGTCTCTTTTGTGTTCACTTGCCCTCCTGTTTCGTCACTTAAGCTCCCTAGGGAATGTTAATGATGTTGAAAAGCTCGGTCTTGTTCACTAATGAGAAAATGCCCTCATTGATCGCCACCAAGGGAGCCATAAGCTCCTCAGGCATGTTGCGTAAGTGAAAAAGAAGGAGAAATCCCTCAGAATTCCTGCTTTTTTGTATCTTCCAGCCACTCAGCAGGAAAATACAACCCGAGCTGAAGGAAAAGCAGCAGACAAATGGATGGCAGCTCATTCTGTTACCTGACTCTTTGTTTCTGGGGTTTGTGAAATATGTGTATATGGGTGGTTGGAGGCACACCCAGCTCTCTGGTGATTCCCTGAGGGCCGGTTATTGACAGTCAGGCTCCACCTGATGCTGTTTTAATAGGCCTATAAAAGCGCTGAGCTCCTGTTCTGTGGCGGTTGTGGTCCTGTTTTGAAACGCCTCGAGGTGGGCCAGTAGCCTAAACGCTGTCAGTCTCACTAAATTGGTTTTTGGTTTCCTGAGGCGATTCACAATCAGTCTCAATCCAGACGTGACACCTGACTTGTGGAGAAACGGATCACCTGCGGTTTGGTTTCATTTGTTTTTAGCGTGCAGGGCTTTTGACAGCTCTTTTGGTTTTGTTTGATTTCGGCCTACTTGGTTTTAGCTCGTTGTTGGAATCAGTCAGTGGATTAATTTGTTTTTAATGATTGCAGATTGTAGCCTCTACTTCATTCAGCATTCTATTCTAAACCTCCCGATAACCTTGGCTGTTTAAGTGTTATAACTAACCTTTGTGTCAACAGCTAAATCTACCGTACCAACAGTCTTATAAATAATCACTAAATTTCTAGATAATTTTTTAGAAAATATTGTGCTTTTTAAAAATTATTTTTCATTTTATTTCACTGTTTGTTCATATTTAATATAATTCTTTCATATATTATTTTGAAAATGGGCATGAATTGAACTTAACTCATGTGCTAGTGTTATGTTGGTTTTATTTAGTTTTATTAATATGCTATATTATACTATTGTAGTTTTCACTAATATTTAGATTTAGTTTTATCATTATATATTCTATATTCATTTTAATTTTAGTTAATATTTTAGTATTTTTGTTGTTTTGTTATTAATATAATTTTAAGAGTGGTTGTATTATTATTTTTAAAATATGTCTATAGAATTTGTATAATTTTTTTTATTGCATTTTTTATAGCAGTGGCTAATACTTTTCGAGGCGATCAATTTTTTTGTGGTGGGTGATTAAAAAATGTGCAAAAAAACCCAAAAACAAACAAAAAAAAATCCCATAGACATAGCAACTACTCACAGCATCTTTTCTTCATAAAATGCAAATTTATAGTTAAAATGAATATGTTTATTATTATAACGTCCATCCTGCTAGTTAGGTCTATCCATATCTACACCATCAGCCGTTGAAGAACCCATTTGGGTGGTATGCATTCAGAGCTGATCCGAAGATGCATGGAAGAATGCTGCTCTTTTCTTCTTTTTCCCAGAAATCTCCTGGAACAGCTGCTTTCCTACTGAGCCATTGAAAGCCACTGCATTCTCCTCCAGATTTCTAAAGTGAATCTGACACACCTGCCACAGCGCAGATCCTCTCTGGCAAGAACTCAGAATAAAATGGATAAAAAATGGATGAAAGACTTTATCTGTCCTCTAAAGGCCAGAGGTGTGAAATCATAAATATGTATCATAAGCTTGTGGCTTTGTGGAATCAGTAATGGAGGGTTTCGTATTTCACACACATTGAGTTTTTTTTTTATTTTTATGGAGAATCAATTAAAATATTGAATCAACATAAAACGAATGAGCACAACTAGAAGTCGTCTAATTTTTTCACCAATAATTGGGTTGGACCGCACTGGCCGATAAACCGATTAAGTAACCGATTGAAATGGATACTGAATGAAAACAAACATAACACTAAATAAAATGATGAACTTTATTACAAAAATATAAAAAAAAAAAACAGTACTGACCCATGAAAATGTACCATATGGATTTTGCAGATAACCGATTGTTCCAGCATTATCGGTGCCGATTAATCTGCAAAACCGATCAATCTATCGACCACTAATCACAACCCACTTATTTATTATAAGTTCAGCACATGCTGACTGTTTACATTTGGTATTTCTGTGAAAGCAGTGTATATTTGACGTCTTTGGGGGAATTGGGTTGGACCGCACTGGCCGATAAACCGATTAAGTAACCGATTGAAATGGATACTGAATGAAAACAAACATAACACTAAATAAAATGATGAACTTTATTACAAAAATATTAAACAAAAACAGTACTGACCCATGAAAATGTACCATATGGATTTTGCAGATAACCGATTGTTCCAGCATTATCGGTGCCGATTAATCTGCAAAACCGATCAATCTATCGACCACTAATCACAACCCACTTATTTATTATAAGTTCAGCACATGCTGACTGTTTACATTTGGTATTTCTGTGAAAGCAGTGTATATTTGACGTCTTTGGGGGAAATACAGGTTTTGTTATTGAATGAGACGAAGCACACTTCTTATCTGCTCATGTCAGTCTAATGACGTACAACATGCGATAGAAGCTCCCGCAGTCATGTAGATAAGTCGGCCTGATGCTTGAGATGTTTGATCTGTGCTGTGAGGATGCTTTTGGCTGAGCTTCTTTAGTCTCAATGACAGAAGCATGCTGGGATTGGAAAGGCTGATTTCCTGTGGTTTGAACTCACAATATCTAATTTCATACTTATCTTGCATACTTATCTTGACTAGATTTGACAGTGCTAACTGCTTTAGATCTGGGCCGGTAAGATTTATTAATGTTTTTGATTAAAAATACAGTATAAAATACAGTATATATATAAAGCCAGGAATGTCAGTAAAAATGAATGAAGTTAGAGTGATCAGACCATGAAATTCTCTCATCTGTACTGACGACACAACTGTGAGGTTATTCTTTGAATAAAAAATGAATTCTTTGAATAAGAAATAAACCATGACAAAAGAGGCAAGCCGAAGTGAAGCCTCAGAGCTTCTGAAAGGACGTTCTCTCCAGAAATTCAAATTGAAAGGCAGTGAAGTGAAACATCAGCTATACGCTCGCTGGAGGTAAATAATGCACGTTCAGATAGCGCGACAATCTGTATATGCAAATGGACAAGAACTAATTTGGGACACAATGTGAGCCGAGGCCGTGTCCGTGTCGTGCAGTGGCTGCGTTTCCTCTAAGGGCCGTGGCTCTTCCTGTTGGAGCGTCTCAGTCTGTGAGAACAGAGTCAGTCTGAAAAACTGCTGCTCACAGACAAACACCATGCAGAAATCCCCCAGCACTTCATTGGATTTAGAAGCAAATTATATTAGAAATATAATTATATAAATATAATTAGAATTAGAATATATTTTTATATTATATATATCTCTTATTGATGTATAATATATTTAGAATAATATATATAAGTGTATATATATTCTAAATGTCATAGAACAATAAGATGTTTATTTTGTTAATTTTTTATTTATTTATTTTCATGATAATTATGCATGTCAAATTAATTCTCATTACTGTAATACA
Organism: Sinocyclocheilus anshuiensis; assembly: GCF_001515605.1. NCBI lineage: Eukaryota > Metazoa > Chordata > Actinopteri > Cypriniformes > Cyprinidae > Sinocyclocheilus > Sinocyclocheilus anshuiensis. Next base: position 1,458,593 of record NW_015557124.1, on the reverse strand, counting down.
GTGATGAAAATCTTCCTGTTGTTTATTTTTCATTAAAATCATACAATTGGAAACATAAATCACATTTCACTACACCAAACTACGCCAAAAATCAATGTTTATAATTGTTAGGCTTATGTTTTATTTATTAAAATAATGAGAATGTGGGCATAAAAAGTGCTTAATCCTCAGTAAAGTAAAGTTACAATGCAAAAATGTAATGCTTCCTTTTTATGCAAGATATAATTTAATTTTTTTTTCTTGTATAATTTGGGGTTAAATATGTTGTTCACATTTTTCTGAGATTCTTCCATACATTTAAAAATATCTGATGGCAATGTGTTTCTCTTAAAATGTTGTTTAAAAATACAGACCACCATACTTCTTTTTTTTTTTTCTCATTTCTAAATGACAGTCTTGCATGGAGAAGGAAACCACAGACTCCAAGCATCCAATAACTTCCCCAAACATCACGACACACCCTCCATTACACCAATACTTGGCATTTCTTTCTTTTTCATCAAACCAGAGAATATACATACCCGATGAAACTACACATCACCCATGTGAAACTGGTAAAAAGGCAGATGCAATGAACAAACTAGATTAACTTTAAACCAACTCAAAACTAGTTGTGCAAGCAGACTGAATGTTTATTTCTCTGTAAAAGCTGCAGTTTTGTTTTACACTTTAATTAAGCCTATTTAGACAATGAGCAGCTGCCGAATGTGGGCTCGTAATTGCCGACTATCACAAAAATAGAGAGTTATTCCATATCCAAATGGCTTAAAATATTATAAATGCAGAATAATTATAAATAATTATCTAGGAAAATAGCCTGGGTAAATTCAAATGATAGCATGCATGATCAAAAACTTTTTTGCAGTTTAATCTCTGCTGATTTGGTATGTTAGATAGCATGTTCAAAGATACTGAATAAAAACCATGGTGTTTATTTACACAAAAATAATCCTATAAAAAAAAAAAGTTTAATAAAAATGTAATATAATGTTGCATGATTAAAAGCTGATGATATGTGAATTCTGTGAACTTGGAAACAGGAACTGTGCCAAGACTATTGGGATTTCCTTATTGAGATCCCATCAGACAGGATATCCTGTGTGCTGGAGCGGGGCACTGTGATGATGACAAACGCTTGGAGTCAGTAAGATTTATGTATACATTGCTTTTTTTGAATGAAATTAATAATTTTATTAAGCAAGGACACATTAATTTGATCATAAGTGACATTAAAGACATTTATAATGTTACAAAAGATTCTATTTCAAATAAATGATGTTCTTTTGAACTTTCCGTTCATGTGTGTATCCTGAAAAATGAAATGTGTCACAGTTTTCATAAACATAGGGCAGCACAACTGTTTTCAGCATTGATAATAATCAGAAATGTTTCTTGAGCAGCAAATCAGCATATTAGAATGATTTCTGAAGAATCATGTGACACTGAAGACTGGAGTAATGATGCTGAAAATTCAGCTGCGCATCACAGAAATAAATTACATTTTACTATATATTCAAACAGTTATTTTAAAATGTAATAATATTTCACATTTTTAGTGTATTTTGATCAAATAAATCCAGCCTTGGTGAGCATAAGAGACTTCTTTCAAAAATATAAAAAAAAATCATAACATCCTTAAACTTGTGTAAACACTACTGTAAAACCGATTCATTTACTATTGAACAAAAGTCTGAGGTTAGCTAGAAATGGGTCAGATCTAATGCATCTGGGAGTGATTCTCTGTTTGTGTGGTATCAGATGTTTATTGTGTGTGTTCTGACACTGGATGCCTGTGTGATTTGCTGTAGCCAGTAAATGTGGCTGTCGCTGTGAGCGTGTAACATCAGATGTACTTTGCCCTTGTGAATTATTCAGACGTGAGATGCTGTGACTACAGAGGTTTTCTGTCTCACAGGTCAACATCTGCGCTAACACACACACACACACACACACACACACACACACACACACACAGACAGAATCCATTTCACATGCTCAGGGAGTTTCCACAACACACACACAGACACACACACACACACACACACACACACACACACACACACACACACACACACACAGACAGAATCCATTTCACATGCTCAGGGAGTTTCCACAAGGACAACCAGAAATCTGGAAAGCACTATGCAGATGTAATCATAAATAGTGATTATTCTTTTAACAATACTATTTAGAGGTCGACCGATAGTAGATTTTACCGATACCGATAGCTAGGTTGGCCACACTGGCCGATACCGATTAACCAACCGATAGTTTTTAAAATGGATACTAAACGAAAACTAAAACAGTGCTTTACTATTTTTAAAAAAAGCAGTAGCAGTACTGAACCATACTTTGTAAATGAATAAACATATTAATATTATTATATTGACCATTAAAGTTATTTCATAGTTTACTAATGTTAAAAAAATAAACTTTAAATAGTAATAGTAAATGTTGAAATGAATACACTAGGAACAATACTTCTACAGCTTTCATTAATATTACAAATGGACTCTTACTGGTAAGCACACACACACACACACACACACACACACACACACAGACACACAGACAGAATCCATTTCACATGCTCAGGGAGTTTCCACAAGGACAACCAGAAATCTGGAAAGCACTATGCAGATGTAATCATAAATAGTGATTATTCTTTTAACAATACTATTTAGAGGTCGACCGATAGTAGATTTTACCGATACCGATAGCTAGGTTGGCCACACTGGCCGATACCGATTAACCAACCGATAGTTTTTAAAATGGATACTAAACGAAAACTAAAACAGTGCTTTACTATTTTTAAAAAAAGCAGTAGCAGTACTGAACCATACTTTGTAAATTAATAAACATATTAATATTAATTATTATATTGATCATTAGTTATTTCATAGTTTACTAATGTTAAAAGAAGAAACTTTAAAATTTAAAAATGTAGCCTATTAGTAATAGTAAAAGTTTAAATGAACACTAGGAACAATACTTCTACAGCTTTCATTAATATTACAAATGGACTCTTACTGGTAAGTATTACCATTTAATTTCAACATTCATGCTTAAAGATGGCCATCTTTAAATATCTACACAAGGCCATAGCATTATAATTACATACATTACTGATATTGTATGTGCACTCTCACACTTTATTTGCTTCTATTTTAGAACACTGCATGATTATCTAATCAAAATAAAAAACAAAAAATGTAAGTCACACACTGGGTAAAAGCGCAGAGCTGCGTCTAAGAGAAGTCACACACCAGACACGTCACGTTCAATTCAAGCAGCGGTCTAAAACTATTTATTTAATCACCAAACAGACATTAGTTTGAGCACAATACATAATTTATAGCCTAGGGTGAAGTCATTATGTACATTAACAATGATTTGGGACAAATATAATGTAATTTAATGGAAAACTATGTGAATGGCGCTTTGTTCTGCGGCAAGATTTTCTGTCGGCTGCATTTAAATGCACGCAGTGTCACGTGTCAAAACAAACAACATATGCTGTTAGTGATTTCCACCTCTAGAGGCCGCTCTCGTACTGCATAATGGCAGCGGACCCTTCTCAGCCACTCCAGCAACGGACGCAACCCGGAAAACTATCGGCATGGATTTTTGCCGATAACCGATAGTTCCGCCAATCAACTATCGGTGCCGATTAATCGTCAAAACCGATGAATCGTCGACCTCTAATACTATTATAAACTGCACAAAAACATCTGCTAAATGAAGTTTTAACATTTGACGGGACATTTTAATAATGCGTTGTAGGTGAGCAAACACTAAGAATGATTATTTTATATAAATTACGTATTTTGTAGATGAATATGCACACATCGAACACTTTTTGGCAGCTAATGTGAGCTAATACAGTAATGAATAAAGTAATGTTTAAGCAAAATTATATAAATGAAATTAAGGAGTAAGGTCATGTTATGAAATAGATGATTAATAATGCAAAGCAGATAAATAAACCGATTTTTGGGCCAATTTGAGATATGTATTGAGCAATAATTGTGCTGGCTTGTGGTGTTAATTCAAAAATATGTGAATGGATCTTTGATGAAAAATGCAGCCTTGATTAATAAAAGTATACATTTCTTGCAAAAAAAGTCAACATGAAACAAACTCTGTTACCATATTTACAAGTGAAACAGGATATTGACCTGTAAACATTGTCGGTATGTGATTTTATCATTGAAATTGTTCACAATAAGATCTGCAGTATGTATTGTAGTTGATATTTATTCCATGTTGACTTTGTTGAAAAATTAAAGAAAATTCTGAATTAAATACTTTAGCATACAAATGTGCACTGTACTTTTGTACGTCATTACTCCAGTCTTCAGTGTCACATGATCTTCAGAAATCATTCTAATATGCTGATTCGAGAAACATTTCTGATTAATATCAATGTTGAAAACAGTTGTGCTGCACAATATTTTTGTGGAAACTGCGATACATTTTATTTTTCAGGATTCTTTGAATAATAGAAAGTTAAAATGAACAGCATTGATTCGAAATAGAATCTTTTGTAACATTATAAACCTTTATAAGTCTTTACTGTCACTTTTGATCAATTGAATGTGTCCTCGATGAATAAAAGTAATAATTTATTTAAAAAATACTACTGAAAATGCTACTTGCCACACTCCAACTCTACAAAAAAGAATAATAATAAATATATAAATAGATCTAAATAAATAAATAAACAATTTTTACTCCGAAAAGTAACAGCAAGCAACACCTTAAACTACACCTGAAATTGTATTTTCTTGTAAAATGTACTTCAATAATCGTTCATTTACAATTTCGAAAAATATATTTTTTACAGTGTATTGTCCAAAAGCATGACTGATCCTAATAGTATTGTACAGCGCGTCACGCTCCCGTTTGCCTCTGAATGAAGTTGTGCGTGAGTACTAGCCGCTAGCATGAATGAGCCTGCTGAGCCCCCGCTGTGACTCCCTCAGGAGAGAGCAGACCGCGGGACATGACCTCCTCCTCCTCCTCCTCCTCCTAAATCCTCTCCTGAAGATCTCTGGAAATAGCTCCTCAAGCGTAGCGTCGGTTAAGCCGGTGACAGAGTAAAGGACAGATAATCTCTCATCTGTTTGTCACCCGTTCATCCTTCATTCCTGACCTTTGCTGATGGATGGATCTAACAGATCGAGTGCTGGATAGTTGTCGTTAATTCATCAAAAGCTAGAAACTCTTCATATAAGTTCAACATCTAGCGAAGATGCTCCACAAACAAGATGGTGTCTATCTCAAAGCACACATTCAATTTCTCAAATCGTATTACTGAGAGAAATGACAGGGGCTCATTTATTTACGTAAAAACTTTCTTATAAATTGGCGTTTTTTTTTAAAGAAGTCTCTTCTGCTCATCAAAGCTGAATTTATTTGATCAAAAATACAGTAAAAATTGTGATATTGCAATTTAGAATATGCGTTTTCTATGTGAATGTATTGTAAAATGTAATTTATTTCTGTGATGCGCAGCTGTATTTTCAGCATCATTACTCCAGTCTTCAGTGTCACATGATCCTTCAGAAATCATTCTAATATGCTGATTTGCTGCTCAAGAAACATTTCTAATTATCAATTTTAGTTCAAAAGATCATCATTTATTTGAAATAAAAATATTTTGTAACATTATAAATGTCTTTACTGTCACTTTTGATCAATTTAAAATGTATATATAAAAATATATAAATATACTACTGATTATTTCATATATAAACCTTTTTTTTGTGAAATATAAAGAAGTTAAAAGTGAGTTTAGAACTTAGTTTATGATAGTTAATGCATTAACTAATGTTAACTAATTAAACCTTATTGTAAAGTGTTTTTTTACAAGCAATTTACAACAACTTTTGTGAATACTAATACGTTTTAAAAATGGATGCAACAATTTGATTAATGTTTTATTTTTTATGATTTGCACATAAATTTGTTCAAACACATGCTTCATGAATGGGGCCTAGAGTACACTGCACACTATTGTCATTATATTGACATCTGTTTTGCAAAGATACTGTAGTATGTGGCATTAAATGAAAAATAATCATATGCAAAGTAGTTGTCACATGACCTTATTACAACATACGCATTTTTAATTTAGCAACTGCATCCAGTTATCATTTCAGAAATAAATAGGGCTACTTTGCATTTTTTAAATCCATTTTTGTTGGGTCCGATATTGGGTCGGTGGTTGTGCGCTAACCGCTAAGCCATCTGTTTGTTTAAAAGCTATGAAATGTTTGCGCTTAAGTAGTTTTTGCTTATCGTGGATCATCATAATAGCTAGGTAATGCTATTTCGGCACACATTCCCATCTTAACCGCACTATTTGACAAAAGCTGAGCAACGCCAAACCCTGCCACCTCATACGCCAAAGCTAGAATAATGCATGTGGCTAATGATGGAAAAGCTGGTTTTTGGGTGGATCTTTAATGAATAATGCAGCAGCGTGCTCTCATGAATGTGCTAATCATCTCTGGAAGCGAAGGGAAGCCCGAGGCCTCGGCTGCCACCGGCTAATCCTCTCAATATCCCACAATCCCGTCTGCTTGCTGCCCCTCCGATCCGGGATCATATTGACACTGGATGGAATGTGCTTAAATCGCGCTCATGTATTTCTGATTACACGTAATCCTCATGAAGAGTCTGGATTGTTTCAGTGTTTGAAAAGCAGAGTTTTATTCAGATGTTTGTGTCAGGTGTGTTATAGCTACATATAAACAAACTAACCTAATTCTATTCATAATAGCGGTGTCGTTATGGTTTCCCCCAAGTGCTTGCGTTGTGTTATTGCATTTTAATTTGCACATAAAATCAAGATTGCATAGCAAGCAACAAATTACCAGATGCTTACCAGATATTTTTACATAAAGATGATGCTTTCCAGATCATGCAGTCTTTCACTAATTGTTACTAGCATAAAACTTTGGTAATTTCTATTAAATCTCAACTGCATATTTGTTTATATCACACAGCTCTCTATATAAAGTTGGATATACAAGTATATCCAACTTTATTTGCATATGAGTATACTCATGTGAAGCAATATGTATTATAGTAAATCTCAACTATTTGATTTTTTATTTCATTGCAAACTGTAAACTATTATCAAACGGCTGTATGTAATGTATAGGAAATTTCTACTTTTTTTCTCACAAGTTGTCAACTGTTATCACATGGCTCTGTGCATTACTATGTAAACTATGTTATTGTGCAAATCTGTATAGTTTAGTTTCATTGAGATACTTTTATAGTTTAATTCATATTTTTAATTAGTAATTTTTTTGTCATTTTAGTAGATTTTAGACATTTTAGTAGTTTTTTTAATATGTATAGTTTTTTTTATTAATTTTTATTTTATTTTGAGTACATTGTTAAACTGAATGAAAATGAGAAATGTTGCCTTGGCAACTAGCTGAAGTAAAATAAGATTGTTTTTTATTTTTTTTTATTTTATGTAATTTCACTTAATGTTTATTTTATTTCAAGTACAATTAAAAAAATGGTTTTAGTTTTAATTACATGACATAAATCAATGTATACTATATACTTGATTGTTTTGTGTCATTGCAAAATGTAAACTATATTATAGCCCAGCTGTAATGTATATTTTAATATAATATATATCTCTTTTTTTTGGGACTATGATATTTTGGATTATGGTTACCTTAGTAAATTGTCAAGGAATTATTTGCATTCTGAATTTTATAGATAATGTATATAATTTGTATAATTGTTTAATTATCATAAAATAAAACTATAGGCTTGCATAAAAAGGAATATATAGGCCTATACACGAATTCACTTAAATCATTGGAAGATTAACAAAACTAAAGAAAAGAAATGTGCTGAGTTACGTTTCATTGTGACACTTTCCAAAGTTCTCGGAAAGGAAAACGAGACGGCAGAAAGTCGTTTTTTTTTAATTTTACAAAAGCTTTACAGTTTTATTTATTTTGCAAAAGCTTGACAGTTTTGAATGATGTCTTGCTTCTATAACCAACCAGCGTTGGTATGACTATAGCGCGCACATAGACACAACATATTTTTGCGACATTGCAGCTTGTTCATTATCAAAATAAAATAGCCTACAGTTAAAGAAATGTAACAAGTAAAAGTAACACCGCTCCGTTGTTCAATCTGACATTCTCCAATTCAATCTATTACATTATTTCTGAATGTAATAATAAAATGCGACGTGAGCCTATACGTGACTTATGTTTTTTTTTTCCCCTCTCAAAACGCAATTTTATACAAGTAGCGTTTTTTAACAATGCAGCAACATTTTTAAATATCTTAAATACTTTAATGTCTTTAAAGCATAAATAGATTTTTTCTTTAGTTTAGTAGCCTATATTTGGCCAAACTCTAGAAAAGATGATGCTGTATAGGCTGTGACTTTAGCGCAGTGGGTTAAGATACCAGATCTCTTCCTGTTTTATTTTTTTTATTTTTATTTTTGAGCAAAGAATACGCTGTATGTTATTATTATTATTATTATAGGCAAAGAAATGTTTAAAAAAAAAAAACATTATTAACCAGTATTTTTTTCTTCTCGAACCGGTTTCGGAACAGTAATAATACAGAGGAACGCAGGAACAGAAAACTGAACCGATTTTTTTTTTTTTTTCGTTTTCAAGCCCTGTTTCAAAGTGACCTTTATTAACAATTTCCCCTTGTTTATATTTAAAATTAGCTCTCCTCTCGCAGCTTCACTCATATCAGTATTTCCTGAGCGTTTCATTCCTGTACAGTAAACGTAGTGCAGTTGAAGGACCAGTATTTGTGATCCTGTGGTGATTCTGACATGCTCTTGGACTACATGCTGGTAATTGGTGTTTTCCGGCAGTAATCATCACAGGCTGACCGCAGCGGCTCCACTCCTCTTCGCTGCTTTCATCTTTGATTTAGCGCCACAGGAAACATCAAGCCTCCTATTAAACACTGCTGCCGGACCAGCCCAGATCCTCAAGCCCTTTATTTCTAAGCATGTGCTCGATAGGAGCTTTCTAGGGTGAAAAGTCTTCTGTCTCGATGTCTATAGGATAATTTCACCTGTTTTAAAGGGTTTTATAGGTCAGCCAAAAATGAAAATGTGCTGTTAATTTACTCACCCTCAGGCCATCCTAGATTTAGGTGACTTTTTTTCTTGAGTTAAACAGTAAAGAAGGTTTTTAGCTGACACCGTGGTCCTTGGTGATTCATAAAATGCAAGTCAATGGCTACCAGCACTTTGAGAGTCAAAAAAGCAAATACAGGCAAGACAAAATGAATACCCGTGGCTCCTAACGATATATTGAGGTCTTATGAAGCGAAACAATCGGTCTGTGCAAGAAACTGAACATTATTTACAACATTTTATGAAGCGAAATGAACAGTCTGTGCAAGAAACTGAACATTATTTACAACATTATTACCTGTAATCCAGAGCCTGAAATCTGATTATTTTCTGCAAACTGATTATTTCGGTCAGTTCATTTTAATGAACTGGCTCAAATAACTGATTCACCAGCTCTTTTACATAATCACGCAATGACATAATGTAAAAGCAATTATATTATTAAAACACTGAATAATGATGTGAAACGTGAATGTTTTAAATGTCCAAAGCATATAAAGTGAATAAACTAGTCTTCATCAGCTCACCTTTTTACATAAACCACGAGAAACCATAAAAACTAGAATTTTCCCCTTCAGTGTTCGGTTGGATCAGTTCATTCATCGCAGCATCAGATTTGCCGCTATTTCAGCTCATTTCCAGTCGGAATGACTGTCAGGCGTTAGGCTTGCTGCGATAGACGTGTTAGCGGTGTGAAGCCGCAACACCGGTTATGTCACTTGCCCACCGCGGCACCGCCCCCCCACCATCATTTTTGTTTTTTCAGTCCCTGTCTATTTTTAAGGCCTATTCACACCTCATAGTCTGTATGTTGAAATTGAAATAATGCATGCTTAATGGTGTTAAGCCGCAACACCGGTATGTCACTTGCCCACCGCGGCACCGTCCCCCATCGTTTATTATTTTTTATAGTAATAAAAATCATTTAGTTCAGTTAGAGAACAGACACTACAATTAAAAACTGAACTCAGCTGCTCAATGCAGCGTGCCGGACGACAGTCGCATCACAGATCAGGTTTCATTTATCACGTGAGGAGAGTGAGTCGAGCCGACTGATGAGAAGAGTGAGGTGAGACAGACAAGACAATAGCGGATGATTTATCATATCGCACACGCCTAGTTCCACAGTGTTTGCTGATTTTTACTTTATTTAATCGTTGTGTAAGTTATTTGTTATTTTATATTAGGCATAGCCTATAGCATGGTGCATTTTTATTCGTTTTGTTAATAAAAGTTCTATGATTTATATTTAGGTGTTTGAAACAAACTCACCTATAAGTGATTTTGACGCTGTATTTTGTTGTTGCTTGAACTGCATTCAAGCAATTGATGCCGAATTCCCCCCCCCCCCCCCCACCACGGTCACACGGCGATTAACCAGTGGGTAAATTTCCTCACCATCACAGCCCTATCAGGCGTCTGAAAGTGACTGATTCAGAACTGATTCAGACGCTTCAGTCCGATTTGTTTGAACTGGTTCATTCAGTTCACTAAAGAGAACCGGTTAAAAAGAATGATTCATTAATGAACTGATCCTGTCTGAGGCTCTGGATTACAAGTAATAATGTTCTAAATAATGTTCAGTTTCTTGCACAGACTGATTGTTTCGCTTCATAAGACCTCATTATATCGTCAAGAGCCACGGCTATTCATTTAGTCTTGCCTTTATATGCTTTTTTTGACCCTCAAAGTGCTGGCAGCCACTGACTTGCATTTTATAAATCACCAAGGACCAAGACTCAGCTAAAAATCTTTTTTTCTGTTCTATTGAAGAATCTTGGATGGCCTGAGGTTGAGTAGCAAATTTTAATTTATTCCTTAAAGTTTTCTAGAAGTACGCTTGAAAACATCCTCCACATAGGAGAGTGTTTCTTTTTGGAAAATGTGACCTCAAGGAACATTTCTAGACACAAAAATCTGTTCCCACCCAATGAAACGTGTCTTTAAGTGGTCAGGGCTGGTCATCTCATGCCTCTGAATACATTGGGTCCATTCAGTGGCTCTTATTTATGAGCAGGAAATTGCGTCCCCGCTGGATTGGTGTTATCTGTTAGTATGCATGAATGTGTTTGGGTGGTGCTTTGACTCCAGGTCATTATCATTCTTTCCTTTAGAAAGAGAGCTGGAGCTTTCGGATAAAGACGTAACATTTGGAGGAAACATGGTGTCTGACTTGGAAATGATGTCAATATAAAATTAAAATGGGCTTTTGTATTTTCTTAAAACATGTTCTTACTGTGAGTTTTTCATAAGTGCACATTATTCAAAAAATTTTTGTTTTTATCTTAAAGTTTATTTTGTCATGTTAATGCGTATTTATTTATTCTTAAAATAATGTGTAATATATTTATAATATATAATAGTATATAATATAAAATAATTAATGTAATTAATATTTATAGATTAAAATAATATATATGAATATTATATTAATTCTATAGTTTTTTTAATAAAATACATATATTCATATAGCCTATATTAATAAAATCATATATTAATATAGTAAATATATTTATATTATAATTTAATTCATATTAATACATTAAAACAATATAATATAATTTATTAAAATATTTGTAGATATATGCAAAATTGTAATTATCATAATCAT
>NW_015557124.1:1434885-1446798 GCF_001515605.1 Sinocyclocheilus anshuiensis | reverse complement strand
TCATAATCATAATTGCAAAAAAAAAAAAATATATATATATATATATATATGTTGTGCTGCGTCATGTTTTTTTTTTGGGAAACTGATACTATTATTTAAATCATTGTATTATATTTATTAATATTAATATTTATTAATATTAACAGTTACTTTTTTATTTTATTTTTATTAAAATATATTCATATTAATTTAATACATGTTAAATACAGACTAACTAATAGTTACCGTACTAAATAACCCCAATCAACATGAAATGCCATTTGCAACTCATTGTACTTCCATATTGTGATCCATTGCTAAGTAAAACTGGACACAAAACATGTTTAGAAAAAGTAAAGGTTTTTATGAATGTACTGAATAAACGTGTTGCATACTAATTTCACATTATTAAAACAGAAGCTGTGGTGTTTGTGTTTCCGTCCTGGCTGTTCCTATGGAAACTGAAGAGATGTTCCTGTGGTGTTGAGCGAGCGACTGTCCCGCTGCTGCTGCTGCTGCCGTTGGAGGAAGCTCAGACTTCTGCTGTGAGAGTTTACCTGTGTGCGCTTTTATTAATATTCACGTGTAGGGCACATTTCTGCGAGACACGTCTGGGTGGGTTTAGCGAGCGCTGGGCTCCCGGAGGGCTCTCGTTCTCTCAGACAGACACTAATGAGCAGAAATCACTGCCGTATGTCAGGCGGCGAGGGGAATCGGAAAGCTGCTTGGTGTTAAGCAGTGCGCTGGTGTACTGCTGTCTTCACAGCATGATTTGACACTTAACCCAGGAATGAGTCTGTGCTACCTGTAATGAATTAGCCATTGCCTTCTGTTACAGCTATTATTTTATTTTACTTTACTTTACTTTACTTTATTATTTTTACATTTTTTTTTATTTAATTGAATTCTATTTCTTTTGAATGTTATGGTTATTTATGCTCTCTTAAAATAATATATTAATGTAGTAAATATATTAATATTATAAATAATGTAACTAATATTAATGTTAAAAACAAAATGATATAATGCTATTATATTAATATTATAAATATGTATATCTATATTAATCAAATTTATTTTTGTTAAAATAATTATATCTATTTTTTAGATATATGCAAAATAAATCTCATAATTATCATACTAAATAGCTCTGTTACAGTAAGCATGAAATGACATTTGCAAAACAAAAAACAAAATTTTATTTTATTTTATAAAACCAAAATGCATTCTTGTCTTAGGACAACTTTATATAATATATATATATGTGTGTGTGGCACAGTTTCTTTGAACATAGTCACTGCATTAATGTCCTCCAGATTCATGAACCTCCATGAATTATGAATGTCTGTCTGAGGTCATTGATGAATCTATAATAGAGGACATTTCATCTTCTGGAGCTTCTGCTTCAGCGTCTCCGTCACGTGTGACTCCTGACTATCTGTCTGTGCCTCATTAGGATCATTAGTTTACCTTGTGTACATTTATTCCTAAAAACAAGAGCTGATTTATGAGGTTGAGAGTTGAGGTTGAGGTCTGTCTTTAAGGAGCACAGGAGCTGTTAATGAAGCTTTTACATAATCAGCGAGTCCTGCGGCTCTCGGTCCATGTAGGGGACAGGAACCAAAACACAAGCTCCCATCACAGGCCGATTCATTGAGAAACACAGAGGATTTGGTCGGAGCGCTGGAGAAAGACGCCAAATGAGATTCTTCTGTTTGACTGGCTTCACAGCTTCACACAATCAATCAGTCATTTATCTTATGTAATCCTGCTATTTCCTGTGCACTTTCTTTAACCCAGAGCACTTCACGCTGCTGCAGCTCATTCAGGGACTTTTTAAAGTGCATTGACTCATTATATACTGCAGGATGCATACTGTTTTATAAAGAATATGCTGCATATAAAAATATTTTGATTGCATTCATTTGGTGAGCGCAGAAATGTCTCAGTTTTTGACCTTTGATCAAATTGCAGCTCATATTACTTCTGGTTCATAATGATAATGTGGAGTGCATTGCTTTCTGGGATACAGTACAGTACTCCAGTGTTTTCTGGCTGCATGTTCAAAATAATGCCATATGTGCCACATTTTCTGTATGTGTTAAAATACCAATATGATCTAGTACATTTGCGGAAATGTACAAAACAAGAACACTCTGTGTGGAATAATGCATCCCATAATGCAATGCACTCAACTTGACCTTTCTTTTCCTGTGTGCCAAATGATGAAGAAGTGATAATGGCATATTTTAACATCTCATTATCAGGGTCAAGACATTTACAGATATTCTCTCCAGATAACTGGAAGCAATATGCTGAATTATAAATACAAAATAATGAGGTAATTTGACAACAATATAGTACACAGATTGAATGCTTATCACTGCACAATGTCTACTAATATATACACACACAATTAAAATTAAATTTAATACATATCCATTTAAATAATTAGAGTATTAAGTTATTTAATTGTATTTATAAAATTCTATATATTTAAATTATTTTATTTATTGTTTATTTTGTGTGTGCAAAAAATAATATTATTTTAATATTATTAGTAGTATTAATTACATAGAATATATAGAGGACCGAACCTACAAAAAAAAAAAGGAAAATAAAGGAATAAATGTAAAATATTATGTGCAGTGTACAGTATGCATACTGCAAAAATAACAATAGGAGTATGCCATTTGTACCCTCTTGTATTAACTATCCTGAGCATATCCACATTACATTTTTACATTTCCCTTACTTTCAGTATTTTGCTTTAATAACTGATGGCTCCTCCTGAGGTGTGAGAGGTTTGGCTCTCGTTGGTGAAAGGAGCGTTTGTGCAGCTCGTTCACGCTCCAGTGTTTGCTTTGGGAAGTGTTTGGCCAGCCGGTAATGAGTGACAGACCCTTCACACGCTGACGCTCAACAGATCGCTAGCCTGGCATGTGAACCCCACTGAATTCTTATAGAATCTCAAGACAGAAATTCACCTCAAGGCTGGCCTTTATCAAAGACGTTTGTGGAGGGTGTGTGTGTGTGTTTACATTTCTATACCACTTAACAGAGTATCAGTGCTCACTTTTGGAAGTATTATTCCCATTCATTTTCTCCATAGTGATTTATAATAGCGATAAAAAAAAAAATAATAATAATAAAAAAAATAATTATATAATTATTACATTAAGTATTTTTAAAATATTTAAAATAATAATTAACTAAAAGTAAAACTGAAAATATTAAAAACCACAATTAATCAAAATAATAAAAATACAAAAAAGACTACAAATTAAATTAATAAAAGGTAAATTAAAACAAATATAAAATATACTAAAATATAATTTTGATGCTTTTTTGTTGTATCTTATTGCATGATTTCATACATAATCAGTATAAAAGTAAACTGTAATTTGAATGTATATTTATTTAATATTAAATATATTATTTGATATGAAATTAATATTTAATTATAATATTATTAAATATTAATTATAAATTGTACACAATATTTGTTTTTATTTTGTGTGTGTAAATCAAATCAAAAATGGTAAATTAATCTGTGTTTACAAGGTACCAGGTCCATATAGCAGGCAAAAAACTGGTCTAACTGAACGTTTCTAATGTGTTTATACAGTATATTGTGAATATGAGTTATTTGGTTTGATTCATGAGTCTTTATTGAAGATTTGAGTGAATCGCTGTTGAGTGTCTCCTGCTGTTGTTGGAGTAGGAAGCCGTTATCTCTGACCGCTGATATCATATCTTGCCTTCAGTAGCTGGAGTTCCTCATCTGTCTGACAGCCTTTTGTTTTGTCAGTGCTGTGCATCTTCAGCTCTGAACCCATCATTTCTTTCAGTTTGATCCGTCTTCTGGAACTCTTCAGCGAGTCCTGCGGCTCTCGGTCCATGTAGGGGACAGGAACCAAAACACAAGCTCCCATCACAGGCCGATTCATTGAGAAACACAGAGGATTTGGTCGGAGCGCTGGAGAAAGACGCCAAATGAGATTCTTCTGTTTGACTGGCTTCACAGCTTCACACAATCAATCAGTCATTTATCTTATGTAATCCTGCTATTTCCTGTGCACTTTCTTTAACCCAGAGCACTTCACGCTGCTGCAGCTCATTCAGGGACTTTTTAAAGTGCATTGACTCATTATATACTGCAGGATGCATACTGTTTTATAAAGAATATGCTGCATATAAAAATATTTTGATTGCATTCATTTGGTGAGCGCAGAAATGTCTCAGTTTTTGACCTTTGATCAAATTGCAGCTCATATTACTTCTGGTTCATAATGATAATGTGGAGTGCATTGCTTTCTGGGATACAGTACAGTACTCCAGTGTTTTCTGGCTGCATGTTCAAAATAATGCCATATGTGCCACATTTTCTGTATGTGTTAAAATACCAATATGATCTAGTACATTTGCGGAAATGTACAAAACAAGAACACTCTGTGTGGAATAATGCATCCCATAATGCAATGCACTCAACTTGACCTTTCTTTTCCTGTGTGCCAAATGATGAAGAAGTGATAATGGCATATTTTAACATCTCATTATCAGGGTCAAGACATTTACAGATATTCTCTCCAGATAACTGGAAGCAATATGCTGAATTATAAATACAAAATAATGAGGTAATTTGACAACAATATAGTACACAGATTGAATGCTTATCACTGCACAATGTCTACTAATATATACACACACAATTAAAATTAAATTTAATACATATCCATTTAAATAATTAGAGTATTAAGTTATTTAATTGTATTTATAAAATTCTATATATTTAAATTATTGTTTATTTTGTTTATTTTGTGTGTGCAAAAAATAATATTATTTTAATATTATTAGTAGTATTAATTACATAGAGGACCGAAAGGACCGAACCTACAAAAAAAAAAAGGAAAATAAAGGAATAAATGTAAAATATTATGTGCAGTGTACAGTATGCATACTGCAAAAATAACAATAGGAGTATGCCATTTGTACCCTCTTGTATTAACTATCCTGAGCATATCCACATTACATTTTTACATTTCCCTTACTTTCAGTATTTTGCTTTAATAACTGATGGCTCCTCCTGAGGTGTGAGAGGTTTGGCTCTCGTTGGTGAATGGAGCGTTTGTGCAGCTCGTTCACGCTCCAGTGTTTGCTTTGGGAAGTGTTTGGCCAGCCGGTAATGAGTGACAGACCCTTCACACGCTGACGCTCAACAGATCGCTAGCCTGGCATGTGAACCCCACTGAATTCCTTATAGAATCTCAAGACAGAAATTCACCTCAAGGCTGGCCTTTATCAAAGACGTTTGTGGAGGGTGTGTGTGTGTGTTTACATTTCTATACCACTTAACAGAGTATCAGTGCTCACTTTTGGAAGTATTATTCCCATTCATTTTCTCCATAGTGATTTATAATAGCGATAAAAAAAAAAATAATAATAATAAAAAAAATAATTATATAATTATTACATTAAGTATTTTTAAAATATTTAAAATAATAATTAACTAAAAGTAAAACTGAAAATATTAAAAACCACAATTAATCAAAATAATAAAAATACAAAAAAGACTACAAATTAAATTAATAAAAGGTAAATTAAAACAAATATAAAATATACTAAAATATAATTTTGATGCTTTTTTGTTGTATCTTATTGCATGATTTCATACATAATCAGTATAAAAGTAAACTGTAATTTGAATGTATATTTATTTAATATTAAATATATTATTTGATATGAAATTAATATTTAATTATAATATTATTAAATATTAATTATAAATTGTACACAATATTTGTTTTTATTTTGTGTGTGTAAATCAAATCAAAAATGGTAAATTAATCTGTGTTTACAAGGTACCAGGTCCATATAGCAGGCAAAAAACTGGTCTAACTGAACGTTTCTAATGTGTTTATACAGTATATTGTGAATATGAGTTATTTGGTTTGATTCATGAGTCTTTATTGAAGATTTGAGTGAATCGCTGTTGAGTGTCTCCTGCTGTTGTTGGAGTAGGAAGCCGTTATCTCTGACCGCTGATATCATATCTTGCCTTCAGTAGCTGGAGTTCCTCATCTGTCTGACAGCCTTTTGTTTTGTCAGTGCTGTGCATCTTCAGCTCTGAACCCATCATTTCTTTCAGTTTGATCCGTCTTCTGGAACTCTTCTCTTGACTTACCCAAAGCATTTCAATCCAGATGCACTGAAATATACATGAAGATATCAAGGCCACATCAGGATATGATGTTTATGTGCTTTTTGCTTGTAGTTTGGCACAGATTCAGAGCTTTGCTCCGACAGGCGATGAACCACATGACCAACACAGAGTCAATGGCTGCTCCAGACCGAGATCCTGTGTTCATAGGACTCAGATAACTGGAAATGACAACAATGCAAAGGATTTTTTCAGCAGGCAGCAGGCGGGTTTTAGCTGTGTTTTGCTGATGCATGTCAGTCGATGGCTGAAATTATTGTATGTGGAGCTCAAAGACCCTCACACAACCTTCAGAGTGCTCCAGATAAATACAGGATTACTGTACTGTGCTAATCATGCTTCACATTTTATTGACATTGTTAGCAAAAATATTGCCTTTTTAGCTAGCAGATAAGACATGAAAATCAATTGACTGAAAATTAACCAAGTATATATAATTTTTACATAGCTTCTACATAATCTGAGGAGTCAGAAAATCACACAACATCAACAGCAAAGTCAATAATTTGTAAGGTTATTGAAATTATGTCAGTGGTTTTACCTCATCGTTAAAAGTTATAAAAAAACTGTCAAAAAGTCTTTTTTTTTTCGTTCTTATCACCATTTTCTCTGTCCATGTGAACATTTTAAACCGTGTTCTCGCAGCGGGTGAAAACTAGATTATTTAAAGCCCATTTCTTGTGTTGTCAAGATGTTATGATAAGCTTATATAATCATTTTTAGATTTTTTTTTTGTATTGTTGTGCATGTATGCTCATTTATTTAATTAAAAAAATAATTTAATCAAAAAAAATATTTTCTGCAAAAATCTTTCAGGCAGAGATTCTTAAATAAATAAATTTAAATAAATACATCAGAAAATATATTATTTTGGGGACATATCACTAGATTGAAAAAAGCAAAAAATAGGAAAAAAATACTTTTGCATAAAGAAAATTAATATATTTTTTTAAGGATTTGTTTGCAATGGATTGCAAGGATGCTGTATAAAAATATAAAATGTCCTGTACATTGTTGTAGATAATCAGTGTTGCAAATCATTATTTCTTTCCTTTGAATTTGGGGTGAAATATGACCTGAACATGTTCACTGGATTCACTCATTCAGCATATTTGACCAGTGACTGCGGCTGATATATGATTTTAATACCTCCTGATTTGAATAGCGCCTCTCTGAATTTATTGGAGATCAGTTACTGGGATATATGACCACAAAATGAGCTTTAATTTCCTTTTCCTCAGATGCCGTCTGCTGTTGAATATCCAATTACTCCTGGAATCTGCTGCTGAATTCCTAAAGGTTTCCCGTTTGTCCTCTTCTTCTCTCGTGTCAGGATCCGCACTGATGCACTGACAGGGTTTCACAGGCTTTCAGTCTAATTTTTCACTCAAATGATTGTCCATCTGCGTCTGGATGTTGGGATGGGATGGTAACTGGATTTGTGGAGCTGTAGGTTAAAGACGTTTAATTTAATCCCTATGGAGAGGTCCGGTTTCTCTGAAGGGAACGGCTTGGAGCAGACGACTGGTTTGTTGCCATGATTTGCGGTCAGTAAGTGATCTCAAACATCATCAGCATACCAGAACTGACCTTCTTTTCATTAAACCTTCTGGTTTGTTTAGTAATGACCTGTAACTCACCCTAAAGAACAGATGTGTGTTTCTGCAGCTGCATCAATATGAGCAAAGGATGCTGTATAAAAATATAAAATGTCCTGTACATTGTTGTAGATAATCAGTGTTGCAAATCATTATTAGATAGCAGCTTGTTTTTGCCAAAAAAAAAGACAAAAACCTGAAATATATATATATTTATACTTCATTTCCTTTATGCTAAGTATGATTATATATATATATATTTTTTACTATTTTTTGTCTAGCTGTAATTTTTTTAGATTTTAATTTTTTAGTAATTTTAGTACTTAAACTTATTTCAGTTAGTTGTCAAGACAACATTTCTGGTTTTATTTTAATTGTTCCCTATTTTATTTCAACTTTCATTTTTTATTATTTAAAAAAAAAAAAAAAAAGAATCTTTAATTTATTATTATTTTAATTTAGTTTTTTATTTTTTATTTTAGTACTTATTTCAGGTAGTTGTGAAGGCAACATTTCTAATTTTTATATTTTTGTTTTTTATAACATACGTTATTATATTTTATAATATATATATGTTTTTATATTTTATAACATTTATATTTTATTTTATTTCAGCATGGTTTCATTATTAATATTATATTATTATTATTATATTTTAATTTCTATCTAGCATTGATACATTATTATTTTAGTTTTTAGTCATTTTTAATTCGTAAACTAAGTTGCTGAACAGCTAAACATAATTCACGATATCCTTACAATATTTAAATCAATCAATCAGTCAATCAATCAATAAATGCACAGTTAGGCAGAAAAAAAATTATTTGTACCGCATATATATTTTGGCTGCCCACACTGAGGGTCAAATTTAATCATTAGAATGCAATGATGAACACTTCACATGAAACTAGACTAAAATAACACTGAAATATGATTAAAATTGCCATCGAAAGACATCATATTTTGAGATTCAGAAGCTGCACTCCTTCGCTGGTTCAACATACGTCCTTCTTTGGTAATGATGAGTCCATAATGTGCGATTACCCATGGGCTTTTCCATGTCTAATCCACTATCTCCACTTTAGTTGAGAGCGTGACTTGCTGTGTTTTCATTAGTTTTCATTTGTGTGCGACATGATTAACATAACCTCCGAGATTCGCTGATGTGCGCTGCATTTTAATGATCGGACCGTGGCTTTTAATAACGCCTGGGCTTCAAATCTAATCATACGCCGCTCATCCACACACACACCCGTCATAGACTGAAGGCTTTGTCAGATCCTATTAGGGCTTTCCTCATTACCTCGATACAGCTGTTTGTGGACGACAGCTGAGAAAATATATCTTGATATTTTTAGTTTTTAGTTTGGCTTCATCGCTAGTGTTTTAGCGTCATTAGATTCTCTCAGCTGTAGTTTGAAATGTTTCTGTTCCATCATTCTGCCTCATTTACCCCAATTTGCTCAAAGCGAGTAGAGCTCAGATGTTTATGTTGGATTTCAGTAATGGTGTTTGTCTGGTCATTTGTTCAGTCGTGTACGATAATATTAATGTAGTTTCCACACAATTTGATGTGCATTTTCTGGGTGATTCCACACAGAAAACCTTCACAGCTGCATAGAAACTCCTTTGTAACCATTTAGAACACCTCATAGCAACATGCTGGCAACTAAACAATACCCTAGCAACCACTAAAACACATAGCAACCACTGGTAATGGGCAAACAACCACTCAAGACTGCATTAACAATTGCATAGCAACACCCCGGCAACCAGACAATACCCTAGCAACCAGCCACACTCCCTAGCAACCACTAAAACACATAGCAACCACACTGGCAATGAACTAACAACCACTCAGAGTGCATTGACAGTTCAATAGCAACACCCTGGCAACCAAACAATACTCTAGCAACCACTATAATACATAGCAACTGCACTGGCAACGGTCTAACAACCAATTTAGTCTGCATTAACAGTTGCATAGCAACACCCTGGCAACCAAAAAGTACCTAGCAACCACTAAAACACATAGCAACCACTGGCAATTGACTAACAATCACTGAGATTGCAATAACAGTTGCATAGCAACACTCCGGCAACCAAACAATACCCTAGCAACCACTAAAACACATGGCAACCACTGGCAATGGGCTAACAACCAATCAGACTGCAATAACAGTTACATAGCAACACCCTGGCAACCAAACAGTACCCTAGCAACCACTAAAATACATAGCAACCACTGGCAATGGACGAACAACCACTCAGATTTAGCAGTTGCATAGCAACACCCTGGCAACCAAACAACACCCTAACAACATTTAGCAACAGACTAACAACCGTTCCGAAAACCTCAGCAGCCACATAGCAACACTTCAGCAACCCCCAAAACACCTTAGCAACTGCATAGCAACACCTGGCAATGACTAAGAACACCCTAGAAACCGCATTGCAGATTAATAACTGGTCTGGACACCTTAGCAACCATCCAGAACACCCTAGCAACCACATAGCTGATTAACAACTGCTCTGGACACCTTGGCAACCATCCAGAATACCCTAGCAACCACATATCAAACTCTCAGAACATCATAGCATATTGTTGCCAAACACTCACATTTTCTTTTGAAAATTAAAAAAATACTGAGTTATTGCATTTAGGGTCCATAAAAAACACGGCCCATGCGTTTACACGACAGCAACCTTTTGGGGGCCTAAAAATGCAAACTTTTGTAAATGGGTTTCAAAGTACACATTTTGGAAACGATACCATTATCACCTCTGTGTAAACTACGTAAACCGTGACGTCGCCAACTACTGGCCAGGCATGATAATACAGTGGTTTTAGTCGTTTTCACGGATCCAGGTGAATTGTTTTGACGTTATCATCTGTTGTGTAAACGAACCCTTATTTTGATGTATGGTGATGTTCTCGTGTGTTAAATTCTAGGCCTGTTTTTCAGTTCGGACACAAGCTCTCTCTTTCAGTAAGGTTTTGGCAGCACCAATCACAAGATTGAGTGTTTTTCTCTTTGTGAGTGATCAGCGGTTGTCAGATCTTGTGCGTCCCGTTAGATACGAGCACTGGTGAAAGAAAAGAGCGCCGCGGGAGAAGAGCTCTTTCACAGTGGCGGATGAATGGAGGATTGTTGTGCCGTTGCCGTATGCTGCCAGACACCCAGAGCCTGCTAACCAGATCCTTCAGTGAGCTGCCAGATATTTGGGTGATCTCTGAAAGCTGATGAATGCAGCTCTGTCATGATGTCAGCAGCTCATGAATGTCCAGTGCAAAACGCTTTTTCATTTTACCTCTATGTGTACATTCATTCAAGTCTTTATCATCTGTGCATGAGTTTTAATTGGAATATTTTAGTGTAATTATACATGCAAACGTCATGAGTTGTAAAAACTGACAGATGGATTTAAATTTCATCCAATTAATATCACATTTAATTGTGCATTCATGTACTATTTCATCTGAAACAACACAATATTTTCACCTTTGATTTGGCAAAAATACAAAAGTTGTGAAATAACTCCTAACCACGTTGCAGTCTTTTTTTGTTGTTGTCTGTTTGTTAAGCAGTGCAGTTTGAATTGCATTATGGGTAATGACTCCGTGCTAAAGATTGATTGATGGATTTCAATTTCAAAAGATTAATATTAAATATTTAATTTAAGATTTAATTAAAATTAAAAATGTAATTGTTTTAGTACATTTAATTTGTTTGTACATTTATAATTTTGAATTCATATTTAAAACATTTTATAGCATTTAAAATGATTTATTTTAGAGTTTTCTTTTTAATTCATTGGTTAAATAGGCTATTAGGATTTCAGTTTCATCCAATAAATAATTGTGCGTAATTGTGTGTGATCATTTGAGATTTAAAAAAAAGTGTTTCGTTATTTATTTATCTATTTTTATATATTGTACATTATAATGTTGAATTCACATTTAAAATATTTAGGTTTTTTAAAATATAAAATGATTTATTTTAGTGTTTTATTGTTCATTTAGGGTTTAGATTGGGTAAAGTGGGTAGATAGTTTGGGTTGGTTGGTAGATAGATGGGTGGGTAAGTGAGTGGTTGGTTATAGGTGGGTAAAAAA
>NW_015557124.1:1426930-1434754 GCF_001515605.1 Sinocyclocheilus anshuiensis | reverse complement strand
ATATATATATATATATATATATATATATGCATGGATTTTATATTGCACACCATATTTAACCAGATCTGTTGTAATTAAATTTTATATGTGCAATTCAGTATCCTGCTACATGCTCTGATTTTTAAGCATTTCATGCATATCCAGCCAAAAGAGTTTAATTTGGTAGTGTATAAGATTGATTTATTTTAGGCATTCAGTTTGTTGCTCTTGACCTTTGTATTTGTTGAACTCTGGACACCTGAGGTCAGTGTGATGGACTTCAAATGAAGCTCCTTCATCTTTCAAATGATCAACACAATCCTAAAGTAAATGTGGCCAGTCCTTCTGTCTCTGACCGTGAATATTTCCGTGAGTGGATCTGTGTGGATCTGCGTGCTCTCTCTGCAAGTTCTCGTCTTGAATCTGGATCTGTTGTCAGGCTGTTGCTGTAGTCGGATCTTTCCTGCTCAAGCTGAGTGGAATTTCAATGAGAGCGTGTCTGACTCCCGCTGACTGGAATTCTGTGCTGCCAAGATTAATGGCTGGATTACATTTTATGTTCATTTGTAGTCTTATTTTGTTTCCCGAGGAAGACATAGTTTACATTTTCTGCGAGTTTCCAATGTGCTTTTTTCTTTCACACATTTAGTCTTAGTTTTTGGCCTTTTTGCTGTTTTTTTTTTTTTTTGATTGTTTATTTATTGTAGAACAAAGCCAGCACACATGGCTTACAATAACTACATACAAGCCAGGGTTTGCATTAAAGGAAAGAAGGAAAAAAAAACTCTTAAGGGTGACAAGCCACATTTATACACACCTGGAATTCCTTTTTGCTGTTTGGATACCTAGACTGTATCAGGGTTATTATAGTTAACTAAAACCATAAAAAAGTATTTTACTTGAAATAAAATAAATGTTAACTGAAATATTATATATAAAAAACTTTAAAAAATATAACCTATGAAATTATTTAACTTGGAATACTAAAATAACTAAAACTAAATAAAGTAGTTTAAATCTAATACATGAAAATGAATAAAAACTCTGTAGGCATATTTAAAAAAATAATAAAAATGACACAAAAATACTAAACACAACACAAAATTACTAAAATGTTACCTAAAATTAAAGTGAAAAAAAAAAATTGTTTTTAAAATAAAACCTAATTTAAAATATTAACAAAAACATTTTTTTTTGTTAACTTGAAATGCTAAAATAAACTAAAATGAATAAGTAAAAATTAATAACTGTAATAAACTAGATATTCAAAAACAAACTAATAAAATTGACAAACCGCAAAATTGCTAAAACTTTTACTACAATTAAAAATCTAATGAATACTAATTAATAAAAACTACATAAACACACAAAAAAACAAACACTAATAAAAATGACAAAAACACAACAAAATTACTGAAACTAAACTAAAATTAAAGTGAAAAGAGTATAAACATAAAAATCTTATTAACAAATCTATAATACTATATAAATCATGCTGAAATAATAACACTGGCTTGTGTCTGAAATCATTCACAATATTTTCACCTTTTAAATCATTGAATGACTTGTTAAAAATGTGAAAGTTACTCCTAAAAAGGATACAAACTTGCTCTGTTTTGTGACTCTGTGCGTTGCATTGTGGGTAATAGTGTTGACATTTATTGTACACTGTAAGTCAGAGTCCACTGTAACTGTATGGACACTAGGGAAGGAAATTGTAAACTAAAATACTAAAACATGGCCTGTGAATTGTGTAGTAAGTATTGATTTAGGAACAAGTAGAGAATAAAAAGGAGGTTGGATTTGAACTCTTCTCTGACCCAGAAGTCGTTCTGATTCATGCAAGCACTTTGTGAAAATGCATCTTCCAAACAATAGTGCAGCGAAAAGCGTCCAGTTGTGTTGTGCTATAAATAAAGCGTTTGCTCGAGCCAGATGTGGGATTTATCAGCTACAGCGTTAGCATGCACTGGTGTTTCTCCAGCTGTAGGCACAAAGGTGTTTGTGTTTGAAGTCAGTGTGAAGTCGGGTTCACAGCTTGTTTTGCTTCAGTAATGTGTTGGGATGCATAGTAAAACAGTGCCAATTTATTTGCTTATTTATTTTTAGCCACTCAAGCTAACTTTTTTTTTTTTTAAACACTAGTGTATATTTAATAGTGTTATTAAATTAGTACTGTTCGAAAGTTTGAGATTTTTCAATGGAAGTGGTCTCTTCTTCTCACTAAGGCTGCATTTATTTGATCAAAGATAGAGTAAAATGAGTAATATTGTGAAATATTATTACAATTTAAAATAGCTGCTTTCTATGTGAATGTATTGTAAAATGTCATTTATTTCTGTGATGAAAAGTTGTATTTTCAGCATCATTGCTCCAGTCTTCAGTGTCACATGATCTTCAGAAATCATTCTAATATGCTGATTTGCTGCTCAAGGAACATTTCTGATTATTATCAATGTTGAAAACAGCTGTGCTGCACAATATTTTTGTGGAAACTGTGATGAATTTTATTTTTCAGGATTCACAGGATCCTATGATCCTGTGAATCCAACCTCCTTATTTTTCAGGATTCACAGATGAATAGAAAGTTCAAAAGTTCTATTGATTTGAAATAGAAATCTTTTGTATCTTTATAAATGTCTTTACTGTCACTTTTGATCAATTTAATGCATCCTGATGAATAAAAGTATTAATCATACTGACTCCCAACTTTTTTCTTGTCTGTCCATTTTTCATACTGAACATTTGACTATAGTGTTGTGATGTCTAAATTCACAGCTGTGTTTTATTTTAAATGTATTTAGACAAAATATGATAGACTTTTAATATCTGACGTTTAATGATTATCAGCCACATTATCACTATCATACATGAATCACTATATTTCAGACAGTGTTATTTATTAAAATTATTCAATATTTCGGAATGGAAAAGTCATTTTAGAGAAAGAAAAATGATGAAAATCACTTTTTTTTTTTATTAGAATAAAATTGTAATCCTTCACAATTAAACCAGAAATGTGTATTAAAGAAATAGTTCACCCAAAAATGAAAATTCTGTCATTAACTCACTCTTACTTGTTCCAAATATGAGTTTCTTTTTTCTGTTAAAGACAAAAGAAGAGATTTTGAATAATGTTGGTAACCAAACACTTGGCGGTAGCCATTGACTTCCATAGTATGGAAAAAAATACTATGGAAGTCAATGGCTACCGTCAAGTGTTTGGTTAGCAACACCAAAAATCTAAATATCTTCAAAATCTCTTCTTTTGTGTTTAACAAAAGAAAGAAACTCATGTAGGGTTAGGTCACCTTGAGGTTGAGTCACTGACAGAATTTCTGTTTTTTGGGTGAACTGTCACTTTAAGAAAGTAGTTTAGTTTCATACTGGCTCCCTCACAATGGCGTTTGTGTTTAAGAGCGATGTATTTCTGCTCTGTTCTTCATCGAGCGGCGGTCCTTATCTGAGCTCGTGTTTCTCACATGACATCAGCTGTTTACACTGGGCCCCTGAGAGAGTGCTGGGTTTGGCGGCTTCGGGGCCGTGTGTTTGTACCGCGGTAAACAGCTGGTCGCCGGTGGCTCTGTGGAGCTCAGCTGCTGCAGGAAGCGTAAAACAAGATGCTGAGGGGAAATATCCTCATGAACCTCTCTAGCATGAATTGCAATTTCTATTTTTATTTGATGTGCCTTTTAAACTGCTATTTAGCCTTTTATGTGGTTTTTGTCGTGAAACAGATTCAGCATTGCAGCACTGTTTTAATGCCGCCTTCATGTCCTTTTGGGAAAATGGTACTCATGAGTTTGATTCCAGTGTATAAAATGGATCCATTGGGAATTTTGTTCTTTTTAGCACCAGTATAATCTCACGTGACCAAACTTTTTGACTATCAGCGCAAAATCTGATAGACTGAGATTTGTTATATATTTATATTCATATATTTATTAATATGTTGTAGTGCCTTTTAACTATCTAGTACATTTTTTATATTTGTTTTCATTTAACTTAGTTTTCATTATTAATTTTATTATTAAATATGAATTTTAACATTAATTTATATGATTGATTTGTGTTCTTTTGTCATGTTTATTATAATTTTTTTAGCTTGAATTTGAACCTAAACCTATTTTTGTTATATAGAATGATATATTTATATTCATATATACTTATTAATATTTTGTAGTTGCTATTTTTACTGTATTTTCATAATTTTTCATTTCATGTATTTAGTTTATTTTAACTTTATTTTAGTTAGTTTCAGTGGTTTTTATGTGGTTTTGTCATTGTAACACTTTATACAAATCTTTCTATTTAGTTTTAACTTATTTGTCAGTTTTTTTAACTTCAACTTATTTTATTTATGTACAATCAGTTTTATTATTTGTATATTTATTAATAATCTGAAGTAGCTTTTATTTGTACATTTAGGTTTTTTTATTATACATTTTTGGTTTCATTATCTAGTTTTCATGATTAATTTCATTATTATTAATTTAGTGAGTTTGTTACATGCTTTTGTCATTTTAATTTCTTTTTAAAAATATTTCTATTTGGCTTTATACTTTTTGAACTCTGCTTCAGCTTTTTTTTCATTTCTGCTAGGTTTTTGCCTAATATTTATATTTTATTTTGAATGATAACAACACTGGTTGTTTAGTGGCTACTTAGTCTGTAATTGATTCTGTAATTCAAAATAATAGTTTTGTAATGTATTTTAGCATGACTTTAATTCAAGTGCTGCCACCGGGAATGATGGGAAATGTAGTTTTGAGCCCTTAAAATATCTAAATATGTAATATTGGTATAAGTATATATAAACAGTGTAAACAATATGTTTAAACAATACTTAACATTCACAATTAAATGGTGATTATGAGCAATACCAATTGGCTTCCAGCATTTGATTATTTAATTGGTGTTTGTAGTGGTTTCTCACTGATACGATCTGCTCTATTTTTGACCTCTGTGATCATCTCTGATCACACATGCAGTAAATCTGACGTCTAGAGGGTCTTTCATGTGGTCCTGAGAGACTCGGGGAGTGGTTATCCTGCCGTTAATGTAAACACACACACACACACACACACACACACACACAAACACACAAGGGGGTCTGAATACTTTCCGTACCCACTGTATATATATATATATATTTTTTTTTTTTACTATTATTTATATATAAATTTATATATTTATAAAATGGTAGTTATATTCTAGTTTTATTTTCTTTATGTAAAATACTACATACCTTTTTTCATTTTGTAATATTTTTAAAATAGATGTATGATTTAAAAATATATAAAAAAACATATTTTCAAAGTATGAATGGTCATCTTTTCATATTATGTTCAATTATGTTTCTACTCGAATTCACTTTTGAAATATGAACATTTAAACGGTGGCTGTAATAAAAAACTTGTTTTCATGACAGATTTATTCAAACGTGCATTAAAAATGAATGCAACAGGTTAAGTAAGAATATAATGAATATGTAATATAGTGCATATATTTATTAAGATGCTCCTCTCTAAAGTAATTTTTTTCTTATCTTATTATCGAGTTTATGGTCTTTCCATGAGGTACGTGTGACGTTATTGTTTGCAAGATGTTTTATAGACTAATTTTCGCTGTTGAAACGCATTAATTTTTGGTTGCATCAGTACTTTATGAATCCTTCATTTCCCCCTCGTGAATCCTATATGAAAATTCCCATTAGAATCGTTTTGCAAATGGTTGCAAATGAAAGCAGAAATGTGTGTGTGTGTGTGTGTGCTGCTCGTGGCAGTGTGTGTGTGAGAGAGAGAGTGTGTGTGTGTGTGTGTGTGTGTGTTGTGTGTGTTTGTGTTTGTGTTGTCTGGCCTGGTTTTAACAGCGAGCTCATGGGTCACGGTGGCAAGCGTCTCATTAAAACTGTTGTGAAATCGATGGCCAATCAGGAGCGTGTTTGTTTCCCGGTGGATTTGTTTGACAAACTCTCTGGCTGCTGTTGTGTTTAGGGTTTGTCGATACGTTTACTGTAATTATACATTTCACTGAAGTCTTTGATCCTGCCGCAGACTGAGATGCTTGATGTTGAAGTGAGAATGAAGTGACGTTTGCAACCTGTGTAACGAGTGAAACTCCATATTCATTTGGACTTTCTTTAAACATGATTCCTCAGCATTAAAATAAATGCTTAGCTTACACAGGTGCCTGTACCATCAGATGAACTGCTGTATGTGTTTCATGTCTAAAAGTGATTTTCGTCTCTGTTTGGACAGCAACGGGCTCCAGGGAAGGTGCTGTTTGACCTGGTTTGTGCTCACCTGAACCTCATCGAGGGCGATTACTTCGGTTTGGAGTTTCAGGACCAGCATAAAATGACCGTGAGCAACACTTCATTTATAATTCTGTTGTCAATATGTGAAACATAAGCTAACTTTATAAACAGTATTCAGGTGCTAACGTTCTTTGAGTCCATTAGAAGTGTAAGACACAGTGGCTCCTTACCAAACCCTAGTGAGCTGCCTACCTAGACAGCATTCGTAGGCATGATAAACATGCTACAGTAGAGATCAAACAGATGTTATTTTTTAATCCTGACATATTGAGTTCAGCAGCACTTGAGTTATTTTATTTTTATGTTTTGTTTTGTTTTTTTATACTTTATTATTATTATTATTATTATTATTATTTTACTTTACTATACTTTATTTTATTTTATTTGTTTTATTTTTTATTTTTTTATTATACATTTTATTGTTTTTATTTATTTATTTATTTTACTTAACCATGATGTGTTACAGAAATGCTTGACGTAGTGTATTAGGCTAAATTATTATTATTATTATCATTATTATTGTTGTTGTTGTTATTTTAATAATAACAATAACATCATAAATTGTTATTTTACATGAGTGTTTTTAAGTGATGTATTACAGTAAATGCTTGACATGGTATTTTAGGATATAATATTATATAATAATAATAACAACAACAACATTGATTGTTTGTGTAAATTATTTAACTTTTTACATAACCATTCGTGGTTAAGTGAAGAGACGTGTTACAGAAATTCTTGACGTACTGTTAGTGAAATAATTTATGCAAACACATTAAAATATTAAGTTATTAACCTGTAAACACAGGATGTTCCAAACATTTGGCTGCAAAATTATGCTGTCGTATAATATATTCCTTGTTTGACCAAAATCTAAGGCATTTATATATCATGGATAAGGCATTGCAACAAGCTCAGTGAACATTTTTTAAGAGGAATGTTAATTGTAAATGTAACTGTAATATGTGAGAACACACCCAGTGCATTAACAAACATGTGTATTGTTTGTTTGGTTTGACTCTCCTCTCAGGTGTGGCTGGATCTGCTGAAGCCGATCCTAAAGCAAATCAGACGTACGTATCCGAGTATCTCTCATGAGTTGATCTGGTGAACATGAACACCAGACGACACGATCTGACAGCACGTCATCATGCATCATGTTTGTGTGTCTGCAGGACCCAAGAACACCATCCTGCGCTTCGTGGTGAAGTTCTTCCCTCCCGATCACACGCAGCTGCTAGAGGAGCTGACCAGGTGCCGTTTGTCCTATTCATTTACAGCCTTTTACATTACTAACACGGCCTATAATCATTTGTATGTTCAAATAAACGAATAAATAAAAAAAAAAAATAAAAAAAAAATATATAAATATATATGTGAACATGTAAACTATTATTATTAATTGTAACAATAATAGTAGCATTAATAATAATAACCATGATTGGCTATTATATAAAAATGTGTGTATATATGTGTGTGTGTGTGTGTGTGTGTGTGTGTGTGTGTGTATAAATATATGACTCAGC
>NW_015557124.1:1422396-1426761 GCF_001515605.1 Sinocyclocheilus anshuiensis | reverse complement strand
TGTGTGTATATATGTGTGTGTGTGTGTGTGTGTGTGTGTGTGTGTGTGTATAAATATATGACTCAGCCCACCAGAATTTAATGTTAGAGCTGTGTTTTTAACTACACTGTGGAATGAGTTATCATTTATTTGTTTTGAATAATCTAAAGTTGCAAATAACAGAGTAAATAATCAAATGAGATGAAATACTGTTTATTTGTGAAGTATTTTACTGAATTA
The DNA here is from genome assembly GCF_001515605.1 of Sinocyclocheilus anshuiensis. Taxonomy (NCBI): domain Eukaryota; kingdom Metazoa; phylum Chordata; class Actinopteri; order Cypriniformes; family Cyprinidae; genus Sinocyclocheilus; species Sinocyclocheilus anshuiensis. The sequence continues at coordinate 1,426,542 of NW_015557124.1, read as the reverse complement.
AAAGAAAAAAATCTGCATAAATTAAATCCATTAATACATTTTCTCACTGGATTTTGAAATAATTTAAAATAATCAATACTTAAAAGAAACCACTAGTATGAGACTTATTAATGTTAATATTAATTGAAAGAAAATATATATGTTAAGTTAGAACGTCTACTGTTATAGAAGTTAGAACTGTCATGTCACGTTTTATTTTAATATTTGAGTCTTAACTGAAACATATAGATATAATTTAACAGTTATCAATCATTTGTTATGAATAATCTTTAAGGTGCAAGTAACAAAGTAAATTATTAGAGGAGATGAGGTATCTTTCATTTGTGAAATATTTTACATAATTAAAAATGCATAAATGATGCATATATTAATAAACAAATTAAATAGATTTATATCTAAAGTGATAATATATCTAAAAAAAAAGAAAGAAAAACATAGCACTAGCATAAAATTACTGTGACATAATTGTGTAATATTCAAATTGTGTCATATTTTATCCAATTTTGTTCTATTAATAAAGATAAATATTACAGGTCATTCTCAGATTGGATTTCAATAAATAGAACATGAACGTTGGAGACATTTATTCAGTTTGGTTGTAATGTGGCCTCAATCACTCGATATCAGTATAATGCATCTGGTGTAGAAGGTGAGTGAAGTGGCCTGTAAATCATGCAAGAGCTTTCAGTTGCTGTAATGTCCATAACTAATGACTTATTTATGGCCGAACTGCATGTTAATATTCTGCGGCTGATTGTGTCGACACGCCGCTGCCTGACAAGCGTAATGAATTTTACAGCACGTTCACCGACAGAATGACTCGTGGCACATTTCCCCGTCGGCTTTAGAGAGTCAGGCATCATTCAGGAGAGGAAATCTGAGGCAGAATAAGACTCCCAGGAGTCTCTGTGTTTTCTCAGAGCGTTCTGGCCTGACTGTCAGTAGCTGCTGGCAGGAGAGAAAGAGCTTCTGATGTTCCTGTGATGGCTGCGCATTATAATACTGCCAAACCTGAAATGTTCAGCCAAGGACATTTTGCCTTTGCAAAACACTTCAAGCTGTAAAAATCTTTTTGATGGATTGTGTAAACATTAGGCTGATAGCCTAATAGAACATTTTGGAAATCGGTTCGAAAACCCACTGCATGAACTGAAGAGAATGAAAAAAGAATGAAACATTTGCACTCAATTTGAAAACGGAAGATTATGCGTGATTTTAATTTAGTTTTTTTTTTTTTTTTTGAGAGAGAGAGAGAGAGAGAGTTTTTGAAGTGTTATTTTAGGATTCTCCAGGGTTATTATACAGTAGTTAACAAATGCTAAAACTAAAACCATAAAACATAATTTTTTGTACTTGAAATAAAATAAATGTTCACTGAAATGAAATAAAATGTTCAACTTTTTATTTCAGCTAATTGTCAAGGCGACATTTGTATTTTGTGTAACTTGATGTCCTAAAATAACTCAAACTGAAATAAAAATTAATAATGACTATATCAACAAAAACTACTAGAAATGAGAAAAACAGAACAAAATGACAAAAGAAATAACTACAGAGAATATAAAAATAAAAAGTCTAATTGCATCTCAATGATGCTAAAGTAACACTAGTATTATTTATGTTTTTATAGTATTTATTCATATTTTGAATTAACTTTTTATTTTTTTTTAGTTTTAGTAATTTTATTATTATTATTATTATTAGTTGTTGTTTTTTAATAGTTCTGTTTAGCTTTAATTTATTTGTACTTTAGTTTAGTGTTTGTAGTTTTAGTGCTTCGAATTAAACCTATTCCAGTTTTTAATTTTTAAGCCTAATATTTATATTTTATTTAATCTTAATTTCAATTGTAGAAAGCATTTTGAATAGTTTAGTTTTTGAAGGCAGAGAGGTTTAAGCAGGCAAAAGAGTAGGCGGTTTGACTAAAATCATATTTCATGGTATGAGTAATTTTATGCAACAGTCATGGTATAAATCATTATATACTATTAAAAATAGCTTGTATTACATAACCACTTGGAAAAGCCTATTTTTTTTATAATCCAGTGAATTAAATTCTTCACATTTGCTGGTGATTCATCTAATTTGAGTTTAGTTTTGTATCTGGAGCTTAAAGGTGACAAACCAAAAGATTATTATTCAAAACTACTAACATTATGTAATGTATGTAATATTATATATAAATACAGAATCTATAACACAGATGCTGGTTTCATTCAATTCAAAAGCTATAGAAAAACAATGTTTTTGTTGCTTATTTTGTAAATAAAATCTAACAATGTAAGTTTAATTGGAAAGTATATATACTTATATTTAATTTATTGAAAATAAGTATATACTTTCCATTTGGCACACATAATAAAAGTTTTAAATAACTATTATCGTGTTTTGCGATTGGTTCACTAAAGATATTTTGAAGAAGTACAAATACAGACTATGGTCCGACTGGACCAGCAGAAAAATCCCTATTATTAAGCTGTGAGTCCTGTTTGATCGCATAATCAACTGAATAATGAGTTTATTGTGCTTGGCAGCAGCACAATAACAGATGGACATACTGAGAGAGAAACGCTGCCAAACTCAATCAGAGCGTCTCTTTATAGTTCACGACTGCACTTAGCGTCATGAGAAGATGCTGTTAAAGCCAGACTAACCTTCAAACACAAGCACTTCTGATCTGCCCTCTGCTCTGTTGCATGAAAATACCAGAAAATATTGATAAAAAATGGTAAAAATGGACTTTTAACTAATAAACGCACTTAATATTTTGTATAATGTGTCATTAGTGTCAGACTATTGAAATCAGTTGTGTAATTGTTGCACACATTAAACTGCCTGCAGTTCAGTCAATAAGCATCTGTCACTGTACTGAAACCTTTCTATTGATTTACTGTCTGTCATTCTGATGCAGTCTCTCTTCTAAACTGCTCTCATTATTTCCCGACAGGTATCTTTTCGCCTTGCAGATCAAGCATGACCTGGCCTGTGGAGATTTGACCTGCAATGAAAGCAGCGCCGCCCTGCTGGTGTCTCATATAGTGCAATGTAAGACATTCAAGACCAGCACTAGAAGTGTAAATAATCACTCTGACATGGGTTAGATCTGATTATGATACTTAATGAATTAAGATGCATGCTTCAAATTGTGCAAGTAAATTAGAAAGCTGCATTTGGGCGATATTTAACTGAAAATAGATCAGGCATTGTATTTTAGGTAAGAAATAAATGCATAATGCATTGCATAATCATTTATTAAATTCTGTAATAGATGCATTGAAGTTTCATTGTTAATTTCATTGCACTTTCATCGGTTTGTGAATTTTGGCACAGTTCATACAGTCTAACAGTAAAAAACATTCACACATTAGGCAGCTGAAAATAGGTCAATAATTGTATTTAGGACAATAAAGACACTGAACAAACAGAATTATGATCTATGTTAAATCTCCATCACAAAAGCAGTGTTTAAGTATATTAATCTTGTAGACTAGTCTTTGTTGTCAGCAGAATTCCTGAAGGATTATTTGAATGACAGTGCTGTCATCGAGTGGATGGATCGGATTATACTTCATGTTGTCGCTTATGCAAAACCATGTTCAAATCATGTCAAACACACTTTGCTTCCACATCACTACATCACAGACTGGTTAGTTGCTATGGAAACCGCTGCTGAGGATGCTGAGGACTAGTGTAGCATCAGTAATAGAATCAAGAGACTGACCAGTGGTACAAACCAAAGTGTTTTTACATTTTTAAAGCTCTTATAATAGCAGCAAATCTATAAAAAATAAAATATTAAAATAATTTAATATTTTAAAATAATTAATTGAGTTTAATCTCATTATTTTGTTTTACTTTTTGACTGTATTTAAACATTTACTGTGTTAAATATTCTGACACTGACATTTAATGATGTATTAACTATGGTAATATAATATAATATAATATATACACTTTTTGTAGGCCAAATATATATTTGTTGCTGTGAACAGCATGGTAAAAGTAGAAAACAAATATAGTTCAAAATTTTACGATTTGTAAACTCTAATGAACTCAAAGCTGCGGTCTGTAACTTTTTTTGGTTAAAAATGATCCGAAATCAATATTTGAGCAAGTACATAACCAGCCAGTGTTCAAAACTATCGC
>NW_015557124.1:1407145-1422168 GCF_001515605.1 Sinocyclocheilus anshuiensis | reverse complement strand
ATGCTTTTTTCCTCAGTTGGTCAGAACAAACGTGGCAGACTTGTTACTTACTTGTTCAGATGGCAATACTTGAAAAAATTCTTATTTGGGTTATATTCCAAGACGTAGGCTAGAATCTGTGATTGCGAACTACAGTAGATATCCACACCGGTGCAGTGACTGACTGCCACACATACGTCCGTGCCGACTCACAACCCATGCAAGCTAGATAATTCCGCACACAGCTGCAATTCCAGGTTTTCAAACAGAGATGGCGACAAAGAGGCAAAACTTACGGACTGCAGCTTTAATTAGCAATACATTTTAGATATTGCATTCACACACACATATACATATATACATACACTAAGTTAAGTTACTACTGCATACTATTGTATTGATATAAAAAATATAATTGCTATAAAAACACGTTTCTGTTTTTATGGTTGCAGCTGAGATTGGAGACTTTGAAGAGGTGCAGTGCAAACAACATCTACTCAACAACAAGTACATTCCCGAGCAGGACGCACTGATGGACAAGATCATTGAATACCATCAGAAACACGTGTGAGTGTAACGTCATGACTCAGTCAAATCAAACTTGTTATTTGGTTTAACGGATGCTTGGATTTATATGCAATATAGTCCAGCTGAAAGCACATATAATATCAGATGTTTCTCAGCATTAAATGATCAGTGTGCTGTTTATTGCCACAAATGAAGGAGCTTCTTATTTAGCGAAATTCCCTCTCTTTAGAGCTTTGCTAATTAAACATACTGTTCAGGGAATTGGTCGCCGTGTACAATTTGTAGATTGCTTTGACATTTAAAGTTCAGACCATTTTTAATTTAGAAAGTGCCAGTAAACTGTGTGATATTTACCAGTGAACAGATTTCATCAGCAATTATGAACAATTATAAAAGTTCAGATCCTGCATGCTGATTCTGACATGTCTTTTAAGGTTGTGATTATAAAGCTTATTACTTGCAATATTAATCTTACAAACTTGTAGAGATTCTTCACACAAACAGATGTGGCTTAATTTTGTATAATTTAACCCTTCCACAGCGGGCAAACACCAGCTGAATCGGACTACCAGCTTTTGGAGATCGCACGAAGACTTGAGATGTACGGAGTGCGTCTTCACCCCGCAAAAGATCGCGAGGGTACGAAGCTCAGCCTCACCGTGGCCCATTCTGGTGTGCTAGTCTTTCAGGTAAGTTACAAGTGTTTTTCTAAATGAAGAAGGGTATTATTGTGGCTATATGAGGTTTATCCTAGAGCAAAGCTTTCTTGTTCTTAAATGGAATATGTTGTGGTTTTTATTTTCTTAAATTGTCCCTAAATGCACTTTTATGCTTGACTTCTAAAGGGACACACCAAAATAAATGCTTTCAACTGGTCTAAAGTCCGCAAGCTGAGCTTCAAAAGGAAGCGCTTTCTCATAAAACTACGACCTGACTTAAATGTAAGTGCTCCCTTGATTGTTTTATAACAATATCCGAATGTCTCCATTTGCCCTTAGTTTAGGGAACATTAAAAAGACAAAATGTTCTGTTTCTGCTCTCGTAGCAGAGTAACTGTCAGGATACTCTGGAGTTTATGATGGGAAGCAGGGACTGCTGCAAGGTGTTTTGGAAGATTTGTGTGGAGTATCATGCCTTTTTCCGCCTGTTTGAAGAACCTAAACCCAAGCCCAAACCGGTTTTGTTCACCAGGGGTTCTTCTTTTAGGTTCAGGTAATAACATGTGCACTTCAATTTGTCTTAAATTAACTTAAATGGTGTCTTCACCATCACCAGAAATTAAATTTACCACTAAGTGAGACGTTTTACCCCGGTAACTTCTTTCTCTAGCTCAGCATGTATTCTGCATGCATTTATTTGCTAAATAATCATAGTGCAAGTAGGTCTCAGTTCTTGCCAGATGGTTAATGTTTTGATGTGCACGTTTTCTTCTTCTCTCTTTGTTTCTGAATCGCTCTGTCATCTGTCATGTTTTGCCTCATTAGTGGCCGCACACAAAGGCAGGTGATTGATTATGTAAAGGACTCTGAATTCAAAAAGGTTCCTTTTGAAAGGTGAGTTTTCTCTGTTGACCTTTGTCTAAATGTCACTACCTTTCTGCTGCATTTAATTTCCCTCCAAAACAGTCAACACACCAGTTATCTATTTCCTGAGAACCTTTATTGAGATAAGTCAAATTTTGCATTCATAAACACCACGTATCATGTACATGCCACTTCATGACACTTTTATCCAAATGACATTCAGCTTTAACCATATTCCATTCCAATCTCCATTGAGCATTTTCACCAGGTCTTTGCTGAAATATGTCATATGCTGCACCCTAAAAATCACCTAGCAATGACCTAGAAACTATCCAGAAGTCCCTAGAAACCACCTAGCAGATCACCCAAAATATCCTAGAAACCTCTTAGTAGAAATCACCCAAAACATACTAGAAAGCACCTAGCAATGTCCTGAGAACCACCCAAAACATCCTAGAAACCACCTAGCAACGCCCTAGAAACCACTCAAAGCACCATAGAAAACACCTACCAATGGCTTAGAAATGACCTAAATACCCTAGAAACCATCTAGGAATGCCTTAGAAATAACCAAAAACATCATAGAAAGCACCTAGCAGAGATCAGTTAAAGCATCCTAGAAACCACATAGCAACACACTAAAAACCACCCAAAACAGCCAAAGACCACCTAGCAATGGCCTCAAAACTACCCAGAAATCCCTCGAATCCACCTGGCAGGTCACCCACAATATCCTAAAAATCACCCTAAACATACTAGAAAGCACATAGCAATGCCGTGGAAACCACCGAAAACATTCTAGAAACTACCTAGCAACGCCCTAAAAACCACCCAAAACACCATAGAAACCACTTATGAATGCCTTAGAAATCACCCAAAACATCCCAGAAACCACCTAGCCGAAATCAGCCCATTCTAGAAAGCACGTAGCAGAAATCAGCCAAAGCATCCTAGAAAGCAACTACCAATGCCCTGGAAACCACTCATAACATCCTAGAAACCACCTAGCTATGCCCTAGAACCACCCAAAACACCATAGAAACCACCAAACAATGGCCTAGAATTTACCCAAAATACAATAGAAACCACCTAGAAATGACCCAAAACGTTCTAGAAACCACTCACAGCACCCAAGAAACAACCTAGCAACCACCCACTTCACCCTAACATCACACAGCATCAAGGTTTTTAAGCACTAGATGAAAAAAATCTTCTTGTTGTCTAGTGGTATCATTCTAGTCAACTAGCAGCAGTCAAGCCCTTTTCATTATCATACAGTAACCCAATCAGCCAACATCCATAAAGCAGCTGAGTGGAAATATATCAAATTTTGAACCTAGTGAAGAGATCCCCTTGGAAAAACTCCTTGCTAATCATTTCCAATCCTCCATCCTCAGAAAACACAGTAAAATCCAGTCCAACAGCGGTCTTTCTCCATTCCCACCCAGGCTGTGCATCGAGGGTCAAGGAGAGGTGAGTGTAATCTATCTTGGTGTACTGTACAAACACAGCAGGAATGCATTAAAATATCCCATATTATGCAAGCTTAAAGTCAACATCATAATCGACCCCAATCACTTTCTAAATACACGTTCCTGGTCTTAGCTTAAACGAATCATCAATGCACCTTTTTCCAAAGTAAAATGCCTTAACACATTTTTCACCATAATATAATAACTTGCTCCACCTCTGGTAACTTCCATTCATGGGTCCGCTTCCATTCTGGAATATAAGTCCAAAGTGGCTTGCAACTGCATTCTCTTGTTGACTTTAAAGTGCCAGTGTTAAGAGTGGTCAGTTTATGCCTCTCATCCTCTTCCTTCCCAAATCTCTTGCATTCTATGTTGCAGAGGAATGCCAGTGCTTCAGGACACCAGGCGGACTCACCTGTTGGGCGCACCCAAGTGACTGTTGAAAACCCGGCTCTCCAGCATTACACTGGGAGCCTAACCTCACAGACCAACGGATGCCGAAACGGGACCCACGACGAGGCGGATGCTCGATTAAAGCCATCCCCATCCAAGCAGCAGGCCGAGCATCTGAGCACAGGTCTAGCATCGCATGCTGCCAAGGGTAGCAGCTCCTCGATACCTTACATCGACTGCAGTGACGTAGATAGCGAATATGATGTGGTCAAAGGCCGTGTCACTAGGTCTCACTCCCACACACATGACAATGATGAGGTTGAGCCAAACGGCCGTAGAGCGGGCAAGAGTAATGGTTATGGAAATAGTCAGCACAATGGACAAGGAGCAAGCAAGTCTAGATTCCGGGAGTCTCCTTTCACCAGCCATCGGTTGGGTCAGAGTTCAGATACCTTCAACAGTAGTCAATTGTCTAATGGGTCGTTTTGTGGTAATGGATCACCACGTGCTCTACCCCTGAGTAGTACCTTGGTGGATGAATTGTTTCAAGGTATGGACAGACGTGGTCTGGTGTCACCTTCAGGTCATCTAGTTGGTTCCCGGAGTGCAAACTGCAGCCCAGTGATGAGCAGTTTTCACAAAACCAACTCCCTGAACCATCCAGAGCAGATCGGCTATAGCGGTCGTCGCCGTTGGGATGACAGTAGTCATTACCTTACAAATGGCCGATCTGGGAGTGAGCCTCAACATTATGGGAGCTACTCCCCAATTGTTAATCGATCCCCACACTTGCAGAAACTCCAAAACGGCATGCGCAACCGTTCCGACACTGATCCCATGATTTTGAGCCAGTTAAGTTCAACCCCGGCCAATGAACCTCGATCAGTTGTCTCGAGGGCTGAACGTATGGCCGCCCTTGAGCGCCGTGTGGCTGCTAATGGGCTTGGAGCGTCTAGCCAAGCTCGATCCAGCAATGTCCAGAGACTCTATGGAAGCCGGCTGAGTGCTAATGACCATAGTAGCCCAGTCCATATGATTGATGGTTCCACTAGTAGTGGAACGGAGTCTAGTGACACCGAGTCAGATGCAGGAACCAACTCTTACAGTCAGCCCCTAGTCTTTGGAAACCCTGGGGCAGCCAATTCCTCCCCTATGCCCCGAAGCAAGTTCTCATTTGGCAGTCTCCAACTGGAGGATGAGGGACAAGGGGGAGACAATGGCTACAGTTATCCCATCAATGAAGAGGATGGGGGGCAATTCTTCAACTGCTAGAGAAGATGAAGTGTGCCTGGTTATTTGTTGACTGTATATCCATTTTGCAACTTGGAGACCCAGTCAAGGTACTTAAAGGTGCATTGTGTAGTTTCTGTGCCGTTAGTGACACCAAACGGACATGGCATGGCCTGGCATAGCATTAACCAATTGTGCTTTGGGGCACGATTACCTGCAGATATGGGCAGTGTTTGGGAATTACATTTGGTGGCACTAGTTGAGCAAGGATTAACAAGATTAGCAATGATGGTATTTTTGCAATGTTTGGAAGGTTTAGGAAGAAGACTCAGTTCTGCCTGAAAGAAATATTTTAATACTTCAAATATAGGTACAATTCAGATCTATTACTCGTAGAAGATTAACTTCAGATTGATGAGTAATTGAAAGTCCTTCTGCAAAGTGCCATGTCTATAAATGTAGAGACTGAAATCTATTTACAATTGCTAAATAAGGTTACCCATATTACTGCTAACCAATTGACTACTCATTTTGCCAAAAGTGTGAAATATTTTTTTGTCATTCGTGTAGAAACAAAGGATTACAAAAATACAGAAAGATACCATGCCTTTACTCAACCAGAAATACCTTTCTGTTAGTCATAGCTTACAGAAGTTAATGTCTTTATGCACTAGCAATATGCTATTGCTAAAATAGTGGCGATATGAGAACAAATGTCCAAGATATGAAAGTTTTGAGAGTGTCACTGCTGTGTGGCATTGACGATTTGTCACAGCTAGGCAAGCTAGTTCTTCAAGATTTTGATGGATAACTTTTGTATAAACTTGAACTAAGCTTGTATTGTCGTAAAAGCAGATCATACTGGTTGGATGTGTGGCAAATTAGATAAATTAAGAGATTGTGTAGACATAACTTGAGATAAGCAACAGTAAATGGTTTAATTTTTTATCATACGCATCAAAGATTTTCACCCAACCATGATGGCTTCATGCTAGCTTTGTTTTTTTTTTTTTTTTTTTTTTTTTTTCCGAACTGTTTGACGTTCCTAGTTCTTTATCTTTGATGTTTCTACTTGGGGTGTGGCACGATCTGGTGGCATTGTCATGTTTGCTTGCCCATTTCTCAGCATGCATCACTCCTGTAAAAATACAACATTATAAAGATTTCATTTTGTTTTGTTTTGCTTTGCTGCTTAATTTCTTTTTTCCTAAACAAACCGCTGTATCTCTGGCACGCCTCATCAATGTCATCTGTTTGTGGTGCGTTTACAATGCTTGATGTACACTTGATTTGTAAGTATATTAACCTGTGCTCAGTTTGCATTGCTTTTAAGACCTCTCCTGCCCAATTTCAGCACTGTTCTAGCAGCATGTATCTCTGGAATGCCTCACCTTGTCTTTTTTCCCTTTCTCTTGGAAGCATGTCAACCTGTCCTTGTCTCAGCATTTTGCTGCTGTCTTTTTCATATGTGTAAAAGACTTTGCATTGACAGGGGACCATTAAAATGCAGTGGTCTTTTGAAGTGGAGATGGATGTAGGTGAGAATTGGACAGACTGTGAGTAAGAAACTTTTGAGGCTCAGAATGTGAAGTCTAAAAAGATTAGGAAGGTTTTCAAGAGCTGTCCTGAAATGTACTTATTTTCAGTCTGACCTTTTATCCAGAAGTTCTTGCACTTTTTTGCGCTCTTGTTTTTTTAGGCATTATGCATTAGGGAATGCATTTGTAATATAATCTTTAAAAAAACATTTGTTTATTTTCCAAAAGCCAACTTTTCAGTTCTTTTGAGAAATATTCTTTATTTTTGCATGGCAATCTTATGTCAGTGAAAGGTTTTGGAAAGTGTTGGCAAAGCCATTCGCAAGACCACTGCAGTTTTTGGGTCCGTTACTCAAAATTTGGCAATATTTATTGCAAAGCGTCAGTTTATGCCACTGTTGATATGAATGTATATAATCCTCACCCACCCATCGATCTGTAATTTATCATTGCCAGTGACCAAAGTAGTTCCTAGCTTTTTGTAAATTACACTAAAATGTGATTTTACTTGTAGGTTTTATTATCACAAGAATACTGTAGCAGTATTGAATGATTCACTCTTTTTCAACCTGTGATTTCTTCAGTATGAATTGTACTTTGCCGAGGTATACGAAATGTTCCAGATATATTTGTGTAATATATTGTAACCGTACTTTCTTAAAATACTCATAATTAACAGTGCAATCACTGTGGCACATATGCAAAACGATTAACCATAAGTGTATGTGTTTACAAACCGTCTGACGTAGACTGTACTAGACTAAATAACCAGATAAGCAATGGAAAGGTCACACCTGTGAGCCTTAGTATACGTTTTTTTTTTTTTACTCTTCCTCCCTGTTGCAACCCTGTAGCCCTTATAAATGGACTTTCTGAAGTCTCAAGGTTGTTAAATTTCTCTATGCCTGTATGATTGATGTCTGTTGGTTTTTTTTACTACTCCAAGCCCTTTTCAGTACTCTTTTTCATTCTGGAACACTTTAACATTGTAAATGAATGTGTATTAGTAGCAATAAAACATGGTACTTGTGAAGCAGGACTCCAGACGTTTACTCCGATGCCCGTAGATGTTAGCACCTTGTTTCGTGGTAGAGTAGCCGTAGTCATTTAGTGGTTTGTCTTGCATGTTTGCATGTGTGCGTGATGAGGCCTTTGTCACCAGATTTGCGGCTCGTCCAACGTCCTCAATAATGGCTGCGCTGTGGACACTCGGTGCATTTGAAATGTCCCGGTTCGCATGTCACATCCCATTCGTGCCAAGGCATGGGACACGAAACGTTGTCGGGCAAGTATGTGAATGTACTTGTGTAGTGAATGTATAGTGGTCTGAAGATTTCCCCATCATCCAGGGAATGTGTTATGTATCCCGGCAGTGTCCTCGGGCGGAAATCCCAGACTGGGATGGTGTGACTCACTCATGTCTGGATCCTGATGTGGTGCTGTCATCCGTAGTCTAATTCCAAACACAATGTGTGTCGTGCAGCTTTACCCCTTGGCGATTTTGAATCTTTACTAGTAGTATTAAGGATAAAAATGTCAAAACTACCCTGCAGAAAAGACCTGCTGAGATTGGCATGGATTTGCATGCTAGTCCAAGCTGGTTGTTGCTGGTCTTACTGATAATCCATGCCGTTTTTTTGATGGTAAAGCTGTTGACTAAGAAGTCTTGCTAGTGAAGATTTCTGGTCATGATACCAGCATCCAAAATGCTTGCTGGTCACTAGCTGCTTTTTTCAGTAGGGTAGTTTGACTGAATGTACATTTTGAACCCTCGTACTTGATTGTATTTACTAAGTGCTCACTCACTAGTACATTGATATTTGATAACCCAATCCACATTACTTCAAGGCTTTAGCATGACGTGCCTGTTCTCCTTTAGGTCCAGTTTCCAGGAGCCCTCAGCACAGCGAGTCTCCGTCTGCAGGCCAGGTGATGGTGAATGGCCAGAAACAGAGTCTCAGCCTGGGCCAAAGTCCAGACGGACGGCAGCCTTCGCCTCTCACCAGCCCCTTACTGACGGACGCCGGCTTCGTCCGCACAGACGACGAGGACGAGGTTCGGAGGAAGGTTTGTCTTTTGGAAAGGGAACAATGTTCGAGATTAGCAGCATGTGCTAGTAGTGGCGTTGGTGGGTCACTTTGGTTGTTTACTGCTGTATTATGTGGTTAAAGTCAAATTGTTGACTGTTGTAAGAATGCTATTTTGAACCTTGTAATCACTGATCAGATCTAAGATATATAAACAATCTAGAAAACGTTGTTTAGGTTTTTTCAATCACCAATCTTGAAGGGATAGTTCACCCAGAAAATATATTTTTTTTCATCATTTACTCACCCTAACATTGTTCCAAAACTTGTTTAGGTTTTCTGTTTCTTGAACTGTTTCTTTCTTCTCTTGAGCACAAAAGAAGATATTTTAAAGAATGTTGGTAACCAAGACGGTAGCCATTGACTTCCATAGTATGAAAAATGACTATGGAAGTCAATGGCTGCCGTCACCATTTTTGGGTGAACTATCCCTTTAATGCTGATATCTAGAGAGAAGGGTTTAGTTTAAAATCATGAATGTGAAAGAGCTTACATATAGTATATATTTATAATATTAACGCATTACATTTTTTTAATTATAAATTAATAATATTATTATTTCATTATACAGTTTTATAAAAAAAAATCTGTATTTTTTTGTTTACATATGTTTTTTGTTTATTAGAATATATTATAAAAAATTGTTACATTTTATCATAGTATGTAATTTTTATTAGGACTGTCAAATGATTAATCGCACCCAAATAAATGTTTGTGTTTACATAATATATGTGTATGTACTGTGTATATTTATTATGTATATATAAATACACACACATGCATGTATATATTTAAGAAAAATATGTTATGCTTATATGATAAATATATTTATGTATAATATAAAATATAATAATATGAATTATATGTAAATATTTTCAAAATATATATTTTATGTGTGTATTTATATATATATACATAATAAACACAGTACACATACATATATTATGTAAACAAAAACTTATTTTGGATGCGATTAATCGTTTGACAGCACTAGTATGTATTTATATTATATATAATTTATATATAAATATAGCATATTTTTCTTAAATATATCACGATTAATCATTTGACAGTCCTGTTTTTAATTTTTTTTTATTGTTATTATTTTTAATTAATTCTATTTAGCCTTTGCTGCTGATGTGGCAATGAATGAATAAATAAATAAACAAACAAACAAATAAATAAATACTTCCATTGTCATGTGCACAAAATTGCTGAAATTAAATGAATAGCTTTATTTTACTCAGCATTTACTGAAAAATCACTCAGAATAATCAAATATGAAGTAATTAATATGCCTGACCAATATAATGTTTATGAATAGTTAGGTCTTTTGTTGCTGATAAATACTTCTGTTTCATTAATTTCTCAATTGTTGTGGCAAAAGGTTACATTCAGAGCCTGTAATTGTTTTTGTCAGCCAATTCAACCTCTTTAATTGTAGCTCAAGAACACCACAGTCGTCTCCTCAGCAGTAGATTTCAAGGACCCTTGGCTAATTTTCCTCTTTAAATTACATTGTGCTTGAATTGAAGGCGCTGTAGACAAATTAAGGTTACGGTGAGAAGTGGAAGGGCTGCATTAAAAGAGTTTTATCATCAGAAGTGCCACTGCGTTTCGGTCAAGTGTCTCTGTGGACGTCTCAGAATAGGAGACCTAGATAAACTCAACCCAAATTCCAGTCTATTTAGAACAGATTATGTAGCGGCGGAGTGAAGCGGCTCAGTGAACAGTGAGAGTTTTACTTCACTGAGACGGCGCTGTGTATGTGTGAGGATCAAGTTTGGTTTTGCCGTAGATGTTGTCTGGTGATTTTCTACTTTCTACAGTTGTTGGCATTTGGTTCAACAGAGCATTTTATTGGATTTTATTTTATTGAATGTTTCTGACCCATTTTTATCAGCAAAAAAACTTCATAAATATAAATATTTTATATATATTTCATTGATTTTAAATGCTTTAAATGCATCTCTAAAAGTATAGAAATATCTCCTGTTATTTGTTTGTGAATTTATTTAATCGTGTCCTCGTAATTTTAGTGCTGGGCAACGATTAATCACAAGTTTTTGTTTATATAATATATGTGTGTGTACTGTGTATATTTATTATGTATATATAAAGACACACACATACAGTATATATTTTGAAAGTATTTGCATTTATTTATATGTATATATTTATATTCATATAATTTATATTTGTATATATAAAGACACACACATACAGTATATATTTTGAAAGTATTTACATGTATATATTTATATTCATATAAATTATATTATATATAAATATATTTAATATATAAACATGACATTTTTCTTAAATATATACATGCATGTGTATTCATATACATAATAAATATACACAGTACACACACACATATTATTACACAAAAACTTTTATTTTGGATGTGATTAATCATTGCCCAACACTATTTAATTTTTCAATTTCTTTCATTTCATTTTTCCTTTCTTCCACTCACAGAGGTTCCCGGCTGATAAAGCGTACTTCATCGCCAAAGAGCTCCTGACCACAGAGAGGACGTATCTGAAGGATCTGGAGGTCATTACTGTGGTAAGACTCTAAATACTCAATCAATCTCATGTAGCCATTGAGTTTTCAGTCTAATGTAATATCTGGGACATTCCAGCTGTGACTTACGCTGTTATTTAAGTTTTGAAATACTTTGACATTTTTACCTTTTCTGAAGAAAATGTGAATATATGCCACAAACTTTCTCAATATTTTCTAAACCTTGTTTCGAAGCTTGTTGCTAGGCAGTTGCTATGGTGATGTGTTTGTGTGTTTCCTCCAAACACTTGTTATGCATTTGCTAAAGTACTGTGAGTGTTGCTAGGCAGTTGCTACATTTTTTTTTTTTGGCGGTTGCTAGTGCATTAATAAGCTGTTGCTAGGTTGTTTCGAGTAGTTGCCAGGGTGTTGCTAGGTGTTCTTTATGGTTGCTAGGTGGTTGCTAATGGTTTGTTTTAGCTGTTAGGGCATCGTTAGGCTGTTTCAAAAATGTTTGGGTGTGAGTAGCATTGCTAGATGGTTGCTAAGGTGTTCTTAATGGTTTCTAGGGTTCTAATGTGTTATAGGATAATGTTTGAACATTGCTAGAGCGATCTAAATAGTTACTAGGGTGTTGCTAAGCAGTTGCTAATGTTTTCTGGTAGTTGTTAGGTTGTTGCAGAGATATTCGGGTGTTGGGTAGAGTGTTTCTAGGATGATCTGGGGGTTGTTGTGGCTTTTCTAGGGTTACTAGGTCACACTACGTGGTTACTAGAGTACTAAACCATTTTGAGTGTTGCTAAGGTTTTCTGGTTGTTGCTAGGGTGTTAATAAGCTGTTGTGAGGGTGTTTTGGGTAGTTGTTAGAGCATTGCTAGACAGTTGATATAGTAGTGTTAATAGTTGCTAGGTGGTTGCTTAGGTTTTCTAGCAGAATATTTGCACATTACTAAGGTGTTCTGGGTAGTTTCTAGGGTGTTTCTAGGCAGTTGCTAATGTTTTCTGGTGGTTGTCAGGGCATTGTAAGGCTGTTGCAAAGATGTTTGGGGTGTTGCGTAAGGCATTGCTAGATTGTTGCTAGGGTGATTTAGGTGATTGCTATGGCTTTCTAGATGGTTGCTAGGGTGTTCTGGATAATTGTTGCCAGGGGGTTGCTACCAAAAGCATAACATGTTGTCAGGTGGTTGCTAAGGTTTTTGTTTGGTAGCTCTGGTGTAATAAGCAGTTCCTAGGGTGTTCTGAACAGTTGCAAGGTGGTTACTAAGGTTTTTTGGTTGGTTGGTTTCTAGGGTATTAAACAGTTCATGTGGTGTTCTGGATTGTTGCTAGGTAGTTTCCTGTAATTCTTCATGCAGCTAAATCCTTAAATATTGCAGTGTTTTTTGACTGCAATTTTATTGTCAACTATGAAGTCATGTTTTTGAACATTTTGATGTTTATATCTATTTTCTGGAGGTTAAGGAGAAACATCTACACCAAACATAATAAAGCATTTAAGATGAGGTGTAGTTGTTGTTCCTTCGCTGCTTGCCTCCTTTCTGTACGTCTGCTTTGTAATGCATCTCTTTGATGTCTTACAAGGTAGCGGAAAGAAGCAGCAGGGCGACGCGTTTACACGTCTCATAAATATTTCCTTTTGGCTTCTGGATCTGAAGCTACTGTCTGGATCCCAGATCGCCACACCCACCCGACTGCTCGCGTTATTACAGCTGCATCTGTTCAACAGTTTAAACACCATAGAGATCTCCTCACAACCCTCTGCACTGCTAGTGAGCGAAGAGGCACAATTAAGGCCAAAGTATAGTTTTACGCATACGCGAGGGTCTGCGAGGGTCAGTGGTGGCAGCACTGGCCCAGGCCATTGTTTCACAGTAGAAAACAAAACTAAAGACAGAACAACAACAGCAAAATACTAGAGTCTGCAACATGAGATAACTGGGACTTTAGTTTAAAAGAGTACGAAGACATTTTTATAGGTCAACTTCTGGAGAAAAATAGCACATAGACTGAAAGATAGGGCTCTCTAGAGCTCTCTGGTTGGTAGGTGGTTGTTAGGGTTTTTGGTTGGTTGCTAGGGTGTTAATAAGCAGTTTCTAGGGTGTTCGGGTTAATTGTTAACAGGTTGCCAGGTGGTTGCTAGGGTTTTTGGTTGGTTGCTAGGTGGTTGTTAGGGATTTTGGATGGTTGCTAGGCTGTTAATATGCAGTTCCTAGGGTGTTCAGGTTAATTGTTAACAAGTTGGCTAGTGGTTGTTAGGGTTTTTGGTTGGTTGCTAGGTGGTTGTTAGGGTTTTTGGATGGTTGCTAGGGTGTTCGGGTTAATTGTTAACAAGTTGGCAAGTGGGTGTTAGGGTATTTGGTTGGTTGCTAGGTGGTTGTTAGAGTTTTTGGTTGGTTGCTAGATGGTCGTTAAGAGTTTTTTGTTGGTTGCTAGGATGTTGTTAGGCTTTTGGATGGTTGCTAGGGTGTTCTGCATGTTGCTAGATGGTTGCCTGTTATATATCATGTAGAATATTTTTTTTGTAGGGGCGCACAAGTGTAAAATCACAGTGGATGTTTTGTAGTCTCCAGAACATGAGAATTAAGGTACAAAGAGTCTTTATTCATGGATTCTTCTGTCATCACGTCATACAGTCTGTTTGAGATAGTCATCACACTGCTGATTTCTTCATGTTCGGATCTGTATGAAGAAGTCAAATTGTTTTACAGTGTGGGATTTCATGTTTGATGTGATGATGGGAGACGATTGATGTGTTCCTCTATTTACTGTAGACCGTTTAAAGGCTCATATCATGGAAAACTGATTTTTGAAGAAGAGTTTGATAAGCTAGATGTATTCAAAGCTTCCTCTATAACTCATCCAGAGCATGAATGCTATGAAAATGTCTTGTTTTTCTTCTTTCCCTGTATGTTTTCAGTCCTTTCAGAAGTCCGTAGGGAAGGACGAAGCCATGCCGGACTCCTTGAGGAATCTCATATTTGCCAATTTTGAGCCAGTGTATAAATTCCACGAGACGTTCCTGAAGGACGTGGATCAGCGTCTGGCTCAGTGGTGTGTATATGAGATAAATGTGTTTGTTTTATTGGAATGTGTACAAACTTCTCCAACCGTAATAGACACACGCCTCGATCTGTCATTCAGTATTTGAATACGCCGTTTGATGCCTTTTCATTTGCTAGTCAAATAACAAGTGCATTGCATCAGATCTAGTTAGCTGTAACATGACATGAAATTAACCTCACATGACTGAAATACCTGTCGTTACATAAAAGTGCATCTGTCAAGAACATGCCCAGGCCATATTTAATCGCAAAATCAAAGAAAAAAATAGGAAAATATATTTTGCATGTAGAAAATGTGTCGTGACGTTATTTGCGTGAAAGTTAAACACTTTTTCTGCTGCATTTTGGTCCTAAAAACACCCTTAATGTTCATAATACTGCATGGTTTGGTGCTGGTTATCTGTTGTCCGCCTTCAGGCTGCATAACTAGTTTAACTAGCATAACTAGCAAGTCTTGTTTAGTTGAACGGCTTCACAAATTATGTTTTGCTAGACACCAGATAGGCCAGTGTATTATTTCAGTTGTAAATTAAATACATGTAAATATTTAGATTTATGTTTTTATAAAATATTAATGTTATAAAATATAATATTCATATTTTAAAATAAAATATTAATATATTATAAAATATATTTGTAAAATGTATATACTTTTCATTATTCACACACACACACACACACACACACACACACACACACAT
>NW_015557124.1:1403618-1406580 GCF_001515605.1 Sinocyclocheilus anshuiensis | reverse complement strand
ACACACACACACAAAATTTACATGATATATATATATATATTTCATTTGTGAGAATGATTATTGAATGGTTGTTTTTTAATTTGATCAATTTGATCAGTCAATCAAAAAAATTCATATTGCATTAAATATTTCTAGAAATAAAAATGTTTTAAGATTATTTATATAACACTTCTAATTATTGTTTTATATATAATATATATTATATAAATGATCTCTATCTATCTATCTATCCATCCAACCATTTTTTTATATCCATATTAGCTAAATTAATATTGTGCCATAAGACACAGCTCATATCTTTTTTAGAGCGCAAGTCTTTAGAAATGCTGCTCAGAACAGAGCTGCAGTATCAGACTCTACACATGTCCTCCGCTCCGGCAGTATAATGTGTTCAGACAGTAACTGATGGAGCTCTGCCGGCTCAGATGTTCTCCTGCGTGGCTGTAATGTTTAATGCTGCTCTGTGGGGAGCGGGTTGGACCTATGTTAAAGGACAGGATGATAAATTGAGGTTTTAGTGTGCGGTGGCTCTCGGTGAGGAGCGGGGAACGGCTCAATAGCGTGACAGATGATGCTTCATTCATGTTAAGGAGCTCAGAAAGTCTGTGTGCATCGATGTACAACAGAGACATCTGCTGGACGACGCGAGAACTTCAGTTCACCCGAAATTGACACTCATTTACTCTCATGAAGTTCAAACATGTATGACTGACTTTCTTCTGTCAAACAAAAATGGAGATGTTTAGCAGAATGTGCAAGATGCACATTCAGTGGAAGTAAAGGTTCCAAAAAGGACAAAAAAAAAATCTAAAAAATGTAATCAATATGACTTGTCCTTAGAAAGTGAATCCAACAACAATCATCAGTTAAAAAAAGGAAATATGTTCATATAATTTAAATATATAATTTTGAATTAAATCTAATTAAAAATGTACAATTTAAATATATTAATTTAATATACATTAAATTTAATGTAATGAATAAAATAAATGCAATATATATTTATAAAATACTGAATATATTAATTTAATGATTGTTAATTTTGTTTGTTGTTCCCAGGGAAGGTAGATCTAACGCACACATCAAAGGAGACTACCAGCGCGTTGGAGACGTCATGCTGAAGAATATCCAAGGTTTGAAGGTCAGAACATCTAGATCTTTCTTTGATCCTCTTTGATTTCACTGAGATATTAGTTTTGGACAATGTTTTTTCTATTACACATAAAATGGGAATTTAAAATGGGATATAAAATGGGACAAAAATTGTCGTCCGAATGTTTGAAAACGAAAAAAATAAAAATAACAACAACAACAACAATAATAATAATAATAATTTTATTTGATTTATTTTCATAAATGTTTGAGGTGATGTAGTACTATGCCATAAGCCACACCTAAAAATAAACCACATAAACACAATAAACATGTAGGATGCCAATGGTGTGCAAGAATTTAAAAGATTACTATGGTGTTATCATAGTACATGAACAAAAAACATGATATCAGATACTTTGCAATGCACTGTACCACTGGACTGTAAGATTACTGTTCATATACCATGGTATTTTCAAAGAAAAGTGTTCAGTGTTGGGGAAAGTTACTTTTAAAAGTAATGCATTACAATAATGAGTTACTCCCTAAAAAAGTAACTAATTGCATTACTTAGTTACATTTTATGGAAATTAATACATTTACATTTAGTCATTTAGCAGACGCTTTTATCCAAAGCGACTTACAATTGAGGGCAATGGAAGATATCAAAATCAACAAAAGAGCAATGATATGCAAGTGCTATAACAAGTCTCAGTTAGCTTAACGCAGTACACGTAGCAAGGTTTTTTTTAAATTATATAATAAATAAAAAGAAAACAGATAGAATAGAAAAAGAATAGAGCAAGCTAGTGTTAGAGGCCTTATTTGCTTTTGTTAATTGTATAATAAATAAAAAGATCATCCGGATGGAATGAGAGGCAGAGTTGAGTGTCATCAGCATAGCAGTGATATGAAAAGCCATGTTTCTGAATGACCTAGTGATTCCATGTAGACAGAGAAGAGAAGTGGTCCAAGAACTGAGCCCTGAGGCACCCCCAGTTGTTAGATGTTGCGACTTGGACACCTCACCTCTCCAAGATAACTTGAAGGACCTATCTGAGAGTTAAGACTCAAACCACTGGAGTGTGGTTCCTGAGGTGCCCTTTGCCAATAGGGTTGACATGAGGATCTGGTGGTTAACCGTATCAAAAGCAGCGGACAGATCCAGCAAGATAAGTATTGAAGATTTGGAATCTGCTCTTGCCAGTCTTATGGCTTCAACAACTGAGAGCAAGGCAGGCTTGGTTGAATGTCCTCTTCTGAAACCAGACTGGTTGCTGTCGAGGAGGTTGTTCTGTGTGAGAAAGGCAGAGACTTGGTTGAACACAGCTCGTTCAAGTGTTTTTGCAATGAAAGGAAGAAGGGAAACAGGTCTGTAGTTCTCTAAAAGAGATGGGTTAAGGGTGGGTTTCTACGAGTGGGGTTATACGAGCCTGTCTAAATGCTGAGGGACACCAGTGTTAAGGGATGTGTTAATGATGTGAGTGAGTGCAGGTACAACTACAGGAGAAATGGCTTGAAGGAGATGAGATGGAATCAGGAACCATGTTGAGGTTAAGAGTGAGGAGGAAGAGATCCGAGGTGTGCAGTGGAGTAACCAGTACATGATCAGTGGAGCAGTGTCGTGTGTAAATAAGGTCCAGTTGGATGCACTCTCTTGAGATCAAAAGAGGCAAGCAGAATGTGGAAGTCTGCAGGCTGATGTTTATCTAGGTGGATGTTGAAATCTTCAAGCATAACTAGGGGAGGACCATCCTCAGGAAAGTTTGAGAGCAGCACATCTAATTCATCCAATAAGTTACCTTGTGGTCCTGGGGGTCGATAAACAACTACAAAATGGATTTTAAAAGGGTGGGTAATAGTGAAAATA
>NW_015557124.1:1395960-1403516 GCF_001515605.1 Sinocyclocheilus anshuiensis | reverse complement strand
GGGTAATAGTGACTGAATGTGATTCAAAGGAGCTGTTAATACCCAGAGAAGGTAAAGGAATACATTTCCAATCATTAGAGATAAGCAGACCAGTACCTCCACCTCTTCCAGTTAGACAGGGAGTGTGGGAAAATGAAAAATTATTGGAGAGTGCTGCAGGAGTAGCAGTGTCCTCTGGTTTGATCCACGTCTCTGTCAGGGCTATGAGGTTTAGTCTTGAATGACTAGCAATAGATGTAATTACAACTACAAAATGGATTTTAAAAGGGTGGGTAATAGTGACTGAATGTGATTCAAAGGAGCTGTTGTTAATACCCAGAGAAGGTAAAGGAATGCATTTCCAATCATTAGAGATAAGCAGACCAGTACCTCCACCTCTTCCAGTCAGATGGGGGGAGTGGGAAAATGAAAAATTATTGGAGAGTGCTGCAGGAGTAGCAGTGTCCTCTGGTTTGATCCACGTCTCTGTCAGGGCTATGAGGTTTAGTCTTGAATGACTAGCAATAGATGTAATTAAATCTGCTTTGTTTACTGCAGACTGACAATTCCAGAGACCAATAGGAAAATAAAGTAGTGTATTAGCAGACATAGGCAAAGTGTGCAGGTT
This sequence comes from Sinocyclocheilus anshuiensis, assembly GCF_001515605.1. Classification (NCBI taxonomy): domain Eukaryota; kingdom Metazoa; phylum Chordata; class Actinopteri; order Cypriniformes; family Cyprinidae; genus Sinocyclocheilus; species Sinocyclocheilus anshuiensis. The sequence continues at coordinate 1,402,909 of NW_015557124.1, read as the reverse complement.
GTTAGGATTGCGCTGCCTATAGTGTGTGATGTGTGGTTTGCGGGTGCTATATGGAATATGGATATGGAAAGACATAGTAAGAGTTGGTCATAAAAACTGAAACAGAAGTGAAGCAAAGTGTAGAAAAGACGATGAATCAAAAGCGATACTTATGTCCCTTGCCGGTGTCCCTGCACGTTGAAGTTGCACGGTAGAGTCTAGGGCTGCACAATATTGGAAAAAACTCACATTGCAATATTTTTTTTTCTGCAATATATATTGCAATATAAAAAAAAAAATCAGATGACTTCAATAGCTCTATTTGGAAAAAAAAAATAAATGTTTGGGGTGATTTTGTAGGCGAGTAAATCAGCATAGGAAATAAACAAATTACAAGCATAGATAAATATAACAGAACAAAGATACAAATGAAATAAGCAGTGCGTTATATTTTTCAGGAAAGTCTAACAGTATTCAGGTACAGAAATTGAATAATCAAATGTAAAATAACACTGCATAGTCTTCACTATAAATTAAATCTAATAAATCTGTGTTAAAGCTACAAAAGTGATTTTTTTTTGTTTGTTTTGTTTGATTAACGTTCATGACAGAGAAAGCAACAGGAACGTTAAACTGCTGTGAACCAATATATTGTTACACATCCATTTTCTTTCTCAATTGTTTACCTTCACCTAAGCCATAAGCATCTGTGTTTACAAGGATACTTGCAGAGCACAGTATTTCAAGCACAAATATGCGCGGAAGTGAACGGAATTCGGTGTTCACGTGCATCTGCGTGGCTCTCACCGGGTCTACACCAGACGTGAGCGGCGCGGCGCGGCGTGACGCGACAAAATACAATAGAACCCATTTTAATCAGTGATGCTGTGTGACTGACTACACTGGATTGCGTGCGACACGACAAATCCCGACAGTAAACTGATGCCTCGTTCAATTTATGACTTACTGACACAAAGTTCAAATGATATGCAACGGTCGCTTTGTTGCATCCAGTGTAGACAGACTTTGGGGCTGTTCACATGTCGCGCATAAAAACGCATGGAAAATGCCAGTCGCGCCACTTTCTCCTTCTTTCCAAAGTGTTCAGGAACTTGCGCTTTCGTGGCATTTGCCGTTGCTCAGCAACCGTGACCTGCGCTCTCCGTGACGATGCGGAAGTTTCAACAGAGGATAAACAGATTTCCAGCACTGAAAATCCCTTGCAGTAGCTCTGCTACTAAATGTATTTAAAATGGGTATCTCTGTACAGCTGTCGCATCCGGTGTAGACACCGTGTCTGTGTGTGAGCAAAGAAAACAATCAGTATAAATATAACGATCAGTATACTAAACATCGCACATCCTGCGATGTGATTTATCGCGGATGCGCACATCGCTATATCGATGCTGAAACGATATATCGTGCAGCCCTAGTAGAGTCGATGACCACTGCCATCTTCCTAGCAACGACAACTGCGCTAAACACTAATGAGACAAGAAATAAATACACTTACGATCTGCTTTTAACTTCCGCTAACGTAATACATTATGTTACTTTTGCATTACATTTTCTCATCTGGGTTGGGATTGCTTCTATGTTTTTAATATATAATTAATATATATATATATTTTTGGCATATGTAAAAATCCTTTCACACCAAAAGTGAAATGAATAAGCCTCAGGCTGAAAGAAATGTAAATTCAATTATTAATACATTTAATTATTGCAGGTTTATGTCATATTCTGAGTTTGCATTTCCGTTTTTATTAATTTTGAGGAATACTATATCTGTTTTTGTGCAAGTGAGATGAGTAAATGCATGTTCATATTTAGTCTAGAACTACAGTAACCATCGTATTTACATATTGCACACAACGCCTCTGCACTTTTCTCAACATTTGAACAGGAGAGCTGTTAATCACAAAGCTGTTAGAAAACAAAGTAACTGGCATTACTTATTTGAAAAAGTAGCTCAGATATTTTACTGTAAATTAACAAGTAATGCATTACTTTATTAGTTACTTGAAAAAGTAATCTGATTACATAACTCAAGTTACTTGTAATGCATTACTCCTACAATATTATCAAAGTACTATTTTTTTTTACACTTGTATCATGGAAATACTATTTTATTCTTAGAGTATCATCATGATATATCAAAGTATTGTGGTTTTGGCCATGGTATGATGGTAATACCATACCATAGTATTATTACAGATAGCTCATCTGTGTGACTGGTTTTGTTTCCTCAGCTGCTCACGGCTCATCTTCAGAAGCATTCGGAGGCGCTGCTGGAGCTGGAGCAGACGTGTCGCTCGTCCCGGAGGCTGGAGGGTCTGTGTCGAGACTTCGAGCTGCAGAAGGTGTGTTACCTGCCGCTCAACATCTTCTTCCTGCGGCCGCTGCACCGCCTCATGCACTACAAGCAGATTCTGGAGCGCCTGTGCAAACACTATCCACCAACACACGACGACTTCAGAGACTCGCGAGGTACGCCATCCCACGCCCGCTTTAGCCTTCGCTCTCAGTTTCTGATTCAGAATTAATTATTATAATAGTAATTATATGTAACATGTGTAACAAGGACAACTTAAAGCTATTTAGGACACCTTAAGGCCAGCTAAAAGCACCTATTGAGGTGGGATATGTGTAAGGTTAGGGACAGGTTTGGTGGTATGGGTAGGTTTAAAAGTGGGTTAAGGTGTAAGAGATGGGTCAACAGTGTAATTATAAATGTAATTACAGAAATGTATTACAGATGTAATTACATGCAGGTATTTTAAAATATAAGTAAGCACAATAAGTGCATTGTACCAAATTATTAATTTAAATGTAAGTACATAGTAGTTAAGGCCACTTAATATGTGACCCTGGACCACAAAACCAGTCTTAAGTCGCTGGGGTATATTTGTAGCAATAGCCAAAAAAACATTGTATGGGTCAAAATTATCAATTTTTCTTTTATGCCAAAAATCATTAGGATATTAAGTAAAGATCATGTTGCATGAAGATATTTAGTATAAATTTCCTACCATGAATAAATCAAAACTTAATTTTTGATCAGTAATATGCAATGCTAAGAACTTAATTTGGATAACTTTAAAGGCGATTTTCTCAATATTTAGATTTTTTTGCACCCTCAGATTCTAGATTTTCAAATAGTTGTATCTCAGCCAAATATTGTCCTACCATAACAAACCATACATCAATGGAAAGCTTATTTATTCAGCTTTCAGATGATGTATAAACCTCAATTTCAAAAATTTGACCCTTATGACTGATTTTGTGGTCCAGGGTCACATATAAAGTAGGACCAACAATATTTGTTTTTTGTTTTGTTTTGTTTTGTTCTGTTTTGTCCATCGACACACAATGACTTCAGAGACTCTTTAGCCTTCGCTCTCAGTTTCTACATCTTCTCAAGATGCTTTTGGTCTGTTCCAGCTGCGCTTGCGGATATTTCTGAGATGGTCGTGCAGCTTCACGGCACCCTCATCAGGATGGAGAACTTCCAGAAGCTTCTCGAGCTCAAGAAAGACCTCACTGGCGTCGACAATCTCGCCATTCCTGGACGGGTCAGTTCTGATGGGCTTGAAATCAGAAAGGTGAACGAGTTGGTTAGAAATGTTCTGGTGTAACCTGGTTGTGTCTGTTTTGGCAGGAGTTTATCAGGCTTGGTTGTCTCAGCAGACTCTCTGGAAAAGGTCTACAGCAGAGAATGTTCTTCCTGGTAAGAGCCGCTCACTCTCTTATACTAGTTACGTAGTACTAGACATCTGTTACAGCCAGATGGTTAGTTAGTCTATTCAGACTTGCAGCATCCTTTATTAAAAGTACTGTATTGGTTTGATTGCTGTATGAATAGTAAAAAAGTACTTCAGTGTTACCAATTTATTTATTTTTTAAATATTTTATTTATGTTGTATTTGATCATTTATTATCTGTTTGTTTAATTTATTCATAAAAAACAATCATTTATTGTTCATCTATTAATATTTTTGCTCATTTATTATTTTGTTTTGCTTTATTATTTGTTTATTTTATTTATTTTACTTTATTATTGTTTTATTTGATCATTTATTTTGTTTTACTTTATTATTTTCTTTATTTATGTTTTATTTGATCATTTATTTTAAAATTTTTTAATGTTTTGTTTTATTTTGTTACATTTTAAATGTATTAAGTATTTTGTTTTACTTTTTAATTCTATGAATGTTTTGTTTTGTTATTTTTAAATGTATTATTTTTGTTCTATTTAACTTTTTAATTAATGTGTTATGTTGCTTTTTTGTTTTATTTTAAATGCATCCTTTTTATATTATTATTTTACTTTAATGTTTAATTGTCTTATTGTCTATTATATTATTTTGTATTTGTGTGTTTTTTCATGTTTCATTTTATTTATTCATATTTTGGTTGTATTTTATTTTTTATTTTATTATTACCACAGTACGATTTTCTAAGTACTGACCAAAACGTACCATGATATTACCATGTTTTTGGACCCCTGCTATAGTAATACTATGGTATTTTTTGAAGTGCCTTGGAGTACCAGTTTAAGTGAATCATCTTTCTTGACAGTTTTAGGAGAGATAAAACAATGAACACTAATGTATTCCTCTCTCCTCTTGAATTTGTTTGCAGTTCAGTGATGTTCTGATGTACACGAGTCGAGGGATGACGGCCTCCAATCAGTTCAAAATGCACGGCCAGCTTCCTCTGTACGGCATGACGGTGGGTAATATTTGATTCATTTCTGACCACAACATAAACAGCTCTGTATATTATACAACTCCCTTCACTGACAGTACCATTCAGTACAGCAGCACTGCCTGTGTTTTACTGCATGCCATGGTCTTGCTGCCTCCGTCTCCAGTTACTATTTGCACATTCACACAAACAGGAGCTCCATTGTTCTGCCACAGCTCCGGCGCGTCCCGCTAAATTGCATATTGCATGTAAATGTAATTATCCAGAAACACGCAGCATTCAGATACTGAATTGCAATCTTGATGAGGTTTTAATTGAAAAATAATGAACACTTTTAGGAGAATCGAGGGCCAAAATAACATCAGTGATGATTATTTTATGCAAAAATTAGTCTTATTTTTCTTCTTTTGGCTTTGAGGTGAAATATGAGTGTTAGTAACCGATGGTTTAATCTGTGTCGTGTTTGTGTAGATCCATGAGAGTGAGGACGAGTGGGGCGTCCCGCATTCCTTCACTCTGTTTGGACAGAGACAGTCCGTCGTCGTGGCCGCCAGGTAATTAACATGCTCATTAATTAACCTGTTCAGGGTTTAACTGGTTAAATATTACATGGACGGCTGGCTTTATGCTCGTCAGTGTCAGTGCCGTCCTCTTTCCTTGTTGTTTTCTTGTAAGACTGAGAAAATCAGTTCATATCAAAGGCATGTTCAGTGTGCAAATGAAAGATGAAATATATCCTGACGGAGCAGTTAGCTTACTCTCTTGATTATATTAATTAGCGAATGTAGTTCTGAGTAAATCAAGTTCGGTATCAGTAGATTGTAAAGAGTTATGAAGTGTTGTTGTTCTGTGATCAAATGCATTGTATTGCAACATTACATAAAATCTGTTTCCAATGCATTTACTGAACTGAGTTTAGAGAAGAGCTGTACAGCAGAAAAAACCCACAGAAATACTACAGCATTTTTAATTGAGATTTAACTGAGATTCTGACAGGACAGACCACAATTAAAGCCACATTTTTTTATAATAATATTACTATTATTATTATTATATTTAATATGAATAATAATATTAATTAGGGCTGCCCTCGACTAAAGATTTTTCTACTACTACTACTAATAATAATAATAATAATTATAATTAAAAACTGATTTTTTTTTCTTGTTATCTGATTATTATTATTATCATTATTATATAATTATTACATATAATAATAACAATATTATTATTCATATTAAGAATAAAAATACTACTAGCTGTAATAATACTAATACTACTACTACAAATAATAATAAACTAATTTAACAATTATTTTGTTTATAATAATATATGAAGAAGAAGAAAAATGGTTTGGTTTTAAATAAGAATAATAATAATAATAATTGTTATTTATTATAATAAATACTTATTCGTAGTATTATTACATAATTATGTAATGCCAGTATTTATTTTATACTTTATTTTAGCAAATATTAATCTACTTTGCGCTGCTAATGATAAACTAACTAAAATGGGTGGTAAAATCAAACTAAAGTGGTGAAATCCTAGTATCGCTGTCTTTAGTGCTTTGATTGACAGTAGCTCTCACTCCCTCCGCAGCTCAGCGTCTGAGATGGAGAAGTGGCTGGAGGACATCAAGATGGCCATTGAACTGGCGGACAAATACAACGACTCCTCGGCTGAGATCCTGTCCAGCAGTTTCACTGACAGCAGTGAGTTTTCTCATTAACTGCATGTCAACTACTGCTAGAGCTGATTTACTGATCTGACACACAGAGCATCATAACAGAGAAATAATGTGTGTGTTTGCACTGGATCTCAGCATCATGTTTCACAGGTTTCCAGTCCTGCAATCCTCCAGCTGATGCTCTTGACACACACACATGCTCTTTTTCTTCGGCTTAATTCACAGCAACTAAACCTCTTCTGCTTTTCTTTCATCATATTGTTCCTGTCGTCTAGACGTGGAGTTTGATGTCATTGTGATTTGACTGTTTGCTCTCTGTTCTGTCTCCTGACCTGATGCATGAACTCATATCCGATATCAAAGTATTGACAGAGTTTTTGTTCACTGTTTTTGTCTCATGAAAACTTCAAAGGACAACGTTTACCTGCTTTATATTGATTGTTGTAATTGTCTATTTTTTACATTTATTTAATATATAATATCATTTAATTATATTTAATATAATATATTATTAATATATATTATAATATTTAATATACTAAAATATTATATATAATTATTTTACTTATG
>NW_015557124.1:1392101-1395808 GCF_001515605.1 Sinocyclocheilus anshuiensis | reverse complement strand
TATATATATATATATATATTAAAAAATCTATCATTTTTAATTATTAAATAAAAAATATATTTCTAATTATTTTTATGAACAAATTATTATTTTTTATTTTATTAATTTTACATTGTTTATTAAATGTATACGTATTTTTAAGTATTTTTATGGGTTTCATATTTTATATATATACTGTATGTTCAAGTGTCATGCTAGTTTGTACCATGGTACTAAAACATGGCATATAAACAAAGTAATGAAAAAATATGTTTTTTCAGACATGGTACTACCATGGTATTTTGGATGTGCACTATGGTATTCTTGAAGGTACTTTGAATACAGTGATGATGAGATCACACAGTGATACTATGGTACTTTGATATCTATAGTGATTTCCATATTTATGTACCCCTGTGTATTAATTTGATGCTCTGCAGTACCTGGAAGGCTGATTTTACCATGGTACACATGGTACAAAAACACACAACCTCAAGAGATCACCACCTTCCTTTGTTTTCTTGTTTAAATGGCTGCTATTCCCACATTTCCCAGAGTCCCCTGAGGAATCTAACGCCGACCAGGAGTCAGAAGACGACCTGAGCGCCTCGCGGACGTCTCTGGAGCGGCAGACGCCTCACCGTGGTAATACCACGGTTCACGTGTGCTGGCATCGCAACACCAGCATGTCCATGGTGGATTTTAGCGTAGCGTTAGAGGTACCGCAGCGCAGCGTCCCTCTCCAGTGTTTAACCTTCCTCTCTTTCTCTCTCTCCTCCTCCGGGAACTTCGACTGTTTTCAGGGCGTCACTCCTAATTGGTCCCGCATGGAATTTGTGCACCATTCCACATTTTCATAGAATGAAATGAAGCAGAGTTTTATTGGTAGCTGAAAGCATTATCAGATGCATTAATAATCACGTAGAAGTGATTGTGAAATAATAATGACAGAAATGTCATTCACTGCAGAAAATCCTGTTCTTAATGAGTATTCTTGTCTAATTATCCAGTTACAATATCTAAAAATCCTTTATGCAAGATGCATTTTCAAGAATCATTCGATGACATTAATAGACTATTTAAGAATCAGAGTGGAGCCTCCAAATACTAATGAACTAAAATCTTTACCAGTCTTTGCCACTATCCTTCAAATGACTAGGTTTCACCCATTTCTCCACAGATTTTTAACTATTTAAGATATTATAAAATTTAGTATCACTCATTCCTTTATATATTGTGAAAGTAGTTTCATTTTTTGCATAAATATATCTGTTGCACTAAATGACGATGGAACATGATTTCACCCATATTTTGACGTTTCATTTTCACAAAAGTTATTTGAAACATTATAACAGACACTTTACGGGCATTTAATATTCTCTCTGTGGATATAAAATCACTTTTGTAAATTTAATTTGATGCAGGACTCGTCTTTGACCCATGCAAAGGTTTTTGGGTCAGTCTCTAATGCGCACTAAGGCTGCATTTATTTGATAAAAAATGCAGTAAAACTATTTTATAATTTAAAATAGCCATTTTCTCTGTGACTATATATAGTAAGCTGTAATTTATTTCTGTGATCAAAGCTGAATTTTCAGTGTCACATGATCCTTCAGCATTTATTTGAAATAGAAATCTTTTGTAACGTTAGAAATGTCTTTACTGCCACTTTTGAGTCATTTAATGAATCTTTGCTGAATTAAAGTATTAATTTCTTTAAAAAAAGAAATAAATAAAATACTGGCCCCAAACATTTGAACATCTAAATTGTTTCTCAAGTCAGTTGATCTTGTTTTAAGGGTTTGTAGATGTTTTTACTGTAAAGACTGATTCTAAACTCATTAAGAAGTGTGTTTGCAGTGTTTAGTTTTCTTCATTAGATGAGTCTTGAACACTCTTTCTTCTTCAGATCATCAGGCTGTGTGTCGTTTCCTCCTCCTGTCCGTGTCCCTGTGTGTCTCTCATGTCTCTCTCTGTGTTTGTGTCTCTGTCCGGCTCTGTGTTAGAGGACCCTAGTCCAGTCAGTCTGTCAGAGGCTCCCACTGCGGCCCCGCTCAGGGCCCAGGGGCCCGTGTCTCTCTCTCTGGTGTGTTGGTATCGAGTCCAAAGCCTCTGCTTTAGTGAAACCTGCAGGAATAGAGAGGTAAAAGACGGACGCTTTCACTCACGATGATTTGCTAGCGTTCGTTTAGCACAGGGGCCACCAGACTCGGTCCTGTAGGGCCGTTGTGTCAAACCCTAATCAAACACACCTGAAGCAGCTAATCAAGCTCTTACTAGGCATACGAGCAGCTTCCAGGCAGGTGCGTTGATGAGGCAAGATGGAGATAAACTCTGTAGGACACCGGCCCTCCGGGACCCAGTTTTGTGAGCCCTGATTTAGCAGATATTAAAGTTCAAGAAAAGCTGTTCCAGAAGAGCCTGGGGCTCGATTGGATTGGATTTAGCAATTGGTGTTTGCGTTTGTTTTGTAAAGATAAACTGGTTGTTAAACATGACTTTACTGGTAAGCAGGTTAAAAATCCCATGTAGGAGAAAAGCTCAGTCTTATCAAAGGATCCTGTTATGACAGACAGGCTGTCTTCAAACCAGAGTTATTATTGTTAACTAAAACTATTAAATAATAGAAAGAAGATCTGCACACTGTTATTCTCCCTTTATTCAAAAAAAGTTAAAAATAGCAACGTTTCGGTCAAAGACCTTCGTCAGTCAAACACACCAACTAAAACTATTAAAAATAATTATCAGTGATAAAAATAAAGCGAAAATAAAATAAAACAAAAATACAAATTTTCTATAAAAAAAAACTTAATACACTTAAATGAAAATTATAAATGTTGCCTTTGAAATATTTGAAATAAAATCTGTTTAAGTACTTAAATGACTAAAACTGAAATTGAAATAAGAAGAAATTAAAAGTAAATATAAATATTTCTTGAAGATCAATACAATAAATGTTAAAAAGACAAAAGCTTTTTTTAAATAATAATATATTATATAATAATAATAATTTGCATATAACCAAATGACTAACACTTAAAACTAAAAATAAAATGAAAACTGAAAATATATAAATAAAAGCAGTTTCAAAAATGTAAAAAAACACTATAGTATATATGTGTATATACTAGAGCCCGACTGATATATCGTTTAGCCGATATTATCGGGCAACATGAGCCTGTCGCCGATATATCGGTATCGGTGAATATGCCGCCGATATGAACATTTTTTTTACAGAGCATATAACGCAGATAAAATGCTTGAAATGGTGTAATTACTTAGTTTGTCCAGCAGAGCACGCTCCATTGTTTGCTACTGGCGACCTGGATGAAACACTTTAAAGCTGAAGTCTATGGAAAACCATTGAAACTTTGAACGGCCATATCTCCGTAACGGCGTGGCGGATCCGCACCAAATTCGGGGATCCCTTCTGCTCGAGGAACCCTCTCGAACATGAATCGAGTGTACGTCTCGAGGCCCTCTTTCGAATGAGACCACCCCCGCGTTCAACTTTACTGTTCAGTGCACTGATGTCAAACTCATTTTGAATAAAGTTTATTGTTAAATTGTTAAATGCCCTGCCTCCATCATTACATATCTTTGTCACGTCATTATAAGTGTTTGATCACCACATTTGAGTGATCATCGCAAAAAATGTGTTTATGTATATATATTCTGTTTATGTATATACTGTATTCTATATATAGTACCAGTCAAATGTGTGGACA
>NW_015557124.1:1387728-1391365 GCF_001515605.1 Sinocyclocheilus anshuiensis | reverse complement strand
GGTGTAATTACTTAGTTTGTCCAGCAGAGCACGCTCCATTGTTTGCTACTGGCGACCTGGATGAAACACTTTAAAGCTGAAGTCTATGGAAAACCATTGAAACTTTGAACGGCCATATCTCCGTAACGGCGTGGCGGATCCGCACCAAATTCGGGGATCCCTTCTGCTCGAGGAACCCTCTCGAACATGAATCGAGTGTACGTCTCGAGGCCCTCTTTCGAATGAGACCACCCCCGCGTTCAACTTTACTGTTCAGTGCACTGATGTCAAACTCATTTTGAATAAAGTTTATTGTTAAATTGTTAAATGCCCTGCCTCCATCATTACATATCTTTGTCACGTCATTATAAGTGTTTGATCACCACATTTGAGTGATCATCGCAAAAAATGTGTTTATGTATATATATTCTGTTTATGTATATACTGTATTCTATATATAGTACCAGTCAAATGTGTGGACACACGAATGGGAAAGTGTCAAAACTTTTGACTGGTACTGTACTATAATATACACAAAGAATATCGGCCGATATATCGATATCGGTCTTTTTTTACTCCCAAATATCAGTATCGGCCCCAAAAAACCCATATCGGTCGGGCTCTAGTGTATACTGTATGTGTAGAGTATATACAGTAAATACTAAAATAGCACTGCTTCAAATGACTCGATCGTGTACAGTAGTGAATTTGACATTCCTGCTGTTTATTGGCTGAAATGTCACACAATCAATGATTTGTTCGGGTGAATAACCTGCGGATAATTAAGCTGGATTTTCTTCTGCTCTGCACATACTGCTGAAGAAATGACAGCTATTTGTGGTGTCCTCTGAACGCTGACTGCACTGTGGGCTGTGATGCTGTTTCAGTTCAGTGTCTTTCTCTCTTTGAATGTTGTTGAGTGTGTTTGCTGCTTCTTCAGTTGTTCACTAACAGCACAAATGTGACGATGCATATCTGTTTTAACCCGCTGGTTAACGAGGAGTCAAGGGACGTTCATTTAAAACCAGTTAGAATGGAGTCGAACTGGATTTAACTTGACATTACGTCTTAAAGATGCAGCACGCTATACTGTCTGATGCACGACCCAACATAAAAAAATAGTGCAGATGAACGTCCTTTATAAATAGTGCCTTTTTCTATTCAGATCTGCATATAAATTCAAGTATCTTTGATTAACATGGCGACACTTTGTGCTGTCAGTCTCATTGTGCCTGGGGTCCAAAATGTACAACACTGAGTAAAAATCGCCTGCTATTTAAAAATAGACTGCTAAATGTTTTTGTTTGTGAATATTTTGTGATCTCTTGTGATTTAAATCATGCATTACCTTATTTTAATGTAATGCATGATTTAAATCACAGTATAAGATGTCAGTGATGTTAGTCAATGAAATATGTTTCATTACTAAATGCTATGTATTAGTAATTAATAATAAAATAATATATTGTAGTATTATTGATATAGTTTTTGTGACCATTTTGAATGAGATTTTATTTTTTAGATTACTTTCATTGAATGCGGTAAGTTTACAGTAAGCTTCCATTTGTTAACATTTAATTAACTACATTAGTTATATGAAAAATACTTCCAAAACATTAACTCAGTTAATGAAGTTAATTCCAAAATGTACTAAAGCATTATTAAAATCAAATATTATTATTAATATTTTAATATTATTTAATGGACCTAAGCTAACATGAACTAACACTGAATATTTGTATTTTTATCTTTGTTTACTAATGTTAACAAAAATGAAAAAATAAATAAATACAAGATTAAAAAAAGTATTGTTAGTTGATACTAGTTAATGCATTAACTAGTAATAACATTAACTAATGAGATCTTATTGTGTAATATATATATTTTTTGTAATGTAATTCTATGATTATTTATTCTTTTTTATTTGATATTTTTAGTTTATTTAATTGCAGTTGCTGTATTTCAGTACTTAAATGTTCTTAATCTGTACTTCAAAGTAAATACATATATTAATACTATAGATGGTGTTCATTTTGGACCCTGAAGTTGTATCTGAAGTATGTTTTCTCATGGTTTTTGTCTTTATTCTTCAGAATCAGCTCTCTGGGAATCTGCTGAGAAAGTTCAAAAACAGCAACGGCTGGCAGAAGTTATGGGTGGTCTTCACCAACTTCAGTCTGTTCTTCTACAAAACACACCAGGTCAGAAATGTTCTTGATGTGATGTGACAGTGCTGTGTTTGGCCGTGTTTAATGTGAAGGTCTCTTTGCAGGATGAGTTTCCTCTGGCCAGCCTTCCTCTGCTGGGATACTCCATCACCATTCCCTCAGAGTCCGAGAACATCCACAAAGACTACGTCTTCAAGCTTCATTTCAAATCACACGTCTACTATTTCAGATCTGAGAGCGAGTACACCTTTGAGAGGTACAGTACAGCAACCGACATACACCTAAATACTCATGCAAACACATGTTCAGAACGGAAAGCACTACAATGCCAATAGCTAATGATGTTGAATTAGTTAATTAATTGTATTAGTTAAAGGAATAAATAAACAAAAAAGTATTTGAATAATTAAATGTCTATAAATATTTCCTTTATTTTGTGTTATGCTTCAGTAACAAAATGTTATACCTTTGTAGTATGTTTATGTATAACGTGCTACAAAAAATTATTTACAGAAAGTATAACATATACATCTAATATTTTAATTTCTTTTATTTATTTTGTAATGTTTCTATAACAAAATGTTATACTTCATTTTAGTTAATTTTCATTCTGTTTCTGTAATAAAAAATACTTTTGTTACAGAAGCATGCCACCAAAAATATTATTTATGTTATAAGTTATATTTTTTATTTATTTTGTAATGTTTCTGTAACAAAATATGTTATACTTCATTTTAGGGATGTTCATTTTAACCGTTTAACCGGTTAACCGACGGTAAGAATTTTGACCGATTAATACAATCAGTTAAACGGTTTAAAAAGTAATTTAATTATTTATTTTTTCAGTAATTTATCAAAATATTTAAAATGGTTTGCTGCATGGTTAAAATACGCTACGCGTAAAAAAAAAGTTTTTTTTAGGGGAAAAAAATAAAAAGTCACGTATAATTCGCATTTTATTATTTCATTCAGAAATAGGCCTAATGCCGACGCGAAATATTTACAAACATTATAATAAACACTGTAAACATAGCTAGTGTTAGTTCCCCTCACTCCACAACAAATCCTTTCATTTAACAGTATTTAGAAAAGAACGAGAATTAAAAATGTAAATATAAAATATAAATGACAAGCGAAAACGAATTCATTTAGGCTAAAACGAAACTGAAACCAACGTTGGGTCTCTCATTCGACACAAAATCAAATGTTTCCGTATTCGTGATGTATTTGAATGTCAAATGATTATTTATTATCAGTGTTGGGAAGGTTACTTTTTACATAATTCCGTTACATGTAACTAGTTACTCCCCAACACTGTTTATTATGTACTTCACTCGCATTCAAATATCCACATAAAACAAAATGTTTTGCATAACATCACCGCGGTACAGTGATAACACTAACACTGTACATTCACATTAAAAACAAATCTTTGTGCTTTTGAAAAATAAGACTAAAGAAAAATAGGATGCCGCTTTCTGCCGTCTGTT
>NW_015557124.1:1385141-1387718 GCF_001515605.1 Sinocyclocheilus anshuiensis | reverse complement strand
AATCGGTTAACGAGCGTCGGTTGTCGGTTAGGAAAAATAACCAAAATGAACATCCCTACTTAATTTTAGTTATTTTTTGTGCAATATTTCTGTAATACAAATACTTTACTACAGAAATATGATACCAAAAAATATATTTACAGAAAAGTACTACTAAAAAATAAAGTTAAAAATAAGTAATTAAAAATAAGTAAAAAAAAAGATAAATATATATTTTTATGCAGTTTTATGTGAAAATGTCTCAAAGGTTTAAGTTGAGATGTTAAAAGTGTTGCTGTCACTTGTGGTCTATTCAGAACACTGGGGATTGAATGTCAGCTGGATTGCAGTGCATTGTGGGATGTGTTTGTTGTGTTGTAGGTGGATGGAGGTGATCCGCAGCACCACCTGCTCATCCAGTCACATCCGCTCTCTGAGCCGCAAAGAGCCACACGTCTACTGACCAAAGACCGTTCTCAATCAGGTCCTCTCTACACACTTTAATACGGTTCTTATGGAAGTTTTTCGTGTGCCATATCGTTGTTTCACTTTATTGAAAAATTGAGAAGGCTTTGAAGGATTGAGATGGAGGTCAGTGCCAGAAACATCAGGTCAAACAAAGCCAAACACTTCCAGATCTACAGTTCCTTTCAGTGCGCAAAAACACAGTCCTCGTTCATGAAATGCAGGAGCTAATTAGTGTAAACGGTGCATAAAATGTACAAGAAAACTTTAAGGAATGGTTTATTGAATTGAATGCAATGGTTATGTTGAATGCGATGATTTGTTCTTATGAATGTTTTATTGATGTGTACGTGAGAGTGTTTTTTAAATGCTTTATTGGATGCTATGGTGTACACGAGACTGAATGCGAGGGTTTAATCTGAGAAAGCTTTTGTGAACAGTTTACATATGAAGCTGTTCTGCTGGTGTTTCATGAATGAGGCCCGATGCCTGTAAACTCTGTCAATCAGACGTTCATCTCTGGACTGTTTTTAAATGTAGTAACACTACAGCTTTTATTACTGACTTCTGGTCTGATGTTTATAAAGGGGTGATTCTTTCTGTCTACATCTCAGTGATAAAAAAGGAAAAAAATCTGGGGGAAAAAAAAGTGCAGGTCATATTTCAACCCAAAAGTAATGGGTTAAAGGGGTCATCCCGCCTTTCTGAAACGCGTCGATTTTTACAAAGCTCATCGGTCTGAAAAGCAAGGTGTGCTCTGATTGGCCACCTATCCAATGTGTTGTGATTGTGTGGATTGTGTGGTTGCGTTGAATACCTCAAGCGTGTGACGGAAATGTTACGCCCCCTTTCTTTGCGTGAACATTTGGGTGGCGTTATGCAAATCTTCCCACATAGTGATGTAGATATGTGGGGGTGTGTTAGAACGAGACGTTTTAGGTAGGCGTGGCTGACTCTGTACTTTTATAAAGAATATCTCTTTGGATTTGAGACTTTAGTCTTTGCAACTTTACAGATCTTCTTTATGCACCAAGAGCTTGTAACACTCCAAAGAGAAAGGAACAATTATTATTATTATTATTTTGCACCAAAACAAGCATCTTTTTTTGAAGAATATATTCATAATTTTTTGCATGAAAATAGGCTAGTTTTTAGAACTATTACTTTTTTTTTTGTTCTTTTTTTTTTCAATGACAATTTGCCCTGAGAATTTCATTATTGTAATGCATAAATATTTAGTACAATTGTTATTTTACATAATGGTATTATACAATTTATTCAGTTTTCAATTAAAACAAAAATGTCTATGATTTTCATTACTGTATTAAAATAAAAAATTTGGAAAACTGAGGAAAAAAAATTTTCTTCAAAAAATATGCTTGTTTTGGTGCAAAATAAAGTTTCACTTTTCACACTTGCTGGTTTTTTTTGACATTGGGTTGATGTGAAATTATTTTTGGGGTGAAATGACCTGGTCGTCCCGTAGACCGAGTCTATGCACAAGCTGGATTTGTAATGTTTTAGGCCTGAGATGTACGGCACGTGCTGCCTTCAAGCGTTTGTACCGCACTCAAACCTTTCTTTTGTAGGATGTCATTTTTATACAAGTTTTGATACTAACTGTGAAGCGCTCCACACTAGTTTTGTGAGGGATCAGTACACAGTCCCTCATAGTTATCCATTATTCTGTCATGGTGCAAGAAAAACAACACAAAAGAAGGAAGCCGGCTGCCTTTTGTCCAACTGCTTGAGTGCCAAAATTCTTCTCTTTAATCTTTTTTTAAGCATTTGGAGCATTTTAATTCTTTCTTAATGCATATATATATATTAAAAATTACAATATGGATTATATGTTGGCAGAAATGTATGTTTGACAGTGGGTGAATATGTTCAGAATAAATCCACATATATATACAGATGTGCTGCACTTTTCATTTCATTTACATGATAAAAATGAAAACATTCAGAATTAATGATTTTATTGCAACAAAAAAAAAAACATTCAGAATTAATGATTTTATTGCAACAAAAAAAAAAACATTCAGAATTGATTTTTTTGTAACGTGCAGTATAGAAAACTCATAATAAACACTTCTACAGCATATGTACAAATACACCTGATAGTACTATATA
>NW_015557124.1:1383104-1385131 GCF_001515605.1 Sinocyclocheilus anshuiensis | reverse complement strand
TATACATATACACACATTTTGAATTCTTATTCTCCAATGAAGGTTAGATTTTTGTGATTCTTTAAAATAAAAGATCAAAAGGATTAACAATGCAGATAGCCTTCTTTGATCATATTTACCAAGGGTACCAACAATTCTGACCATGTGTGTGTGTGTGTATGTATATATATATGTATGTATATATATATATGTATATATATGTATATGTATATATGTGTGTGTGTGTGTGTAAAACATCTAAATGATAAATGGACGTGACACTGGCAGATGTGGTAAATTGTTAGTTTTGGACCCTGCTAATCGTTACCGGTACAGTCATTACTCAGGGCTTCTGTCCTCAGGAAGCACATATTTCAGTCCGTGATCACCGAATGCATCATAACTCTCATATGTTTGGTTCTGGAGCCACTCAGGTTCACGTCTGCTGTACACAAACACCTCCTCGATGCTTCCAGGCTTTAGTGTGTTTTCTCCTTCACCGTCCTGCACCTCCAGCTGGATCTCGGTGCGCTGGTATCTCTCTGGACAGCCTTCAAACCGGTCCAGAAAGTCCAGCATCTTCTGGTCGATGCGGTAGATCTCTCCGTAGACGCGCTGACCCGTCCCGGGCTCGTTGAGCAGGAAGGGGATGTTGAATTTGGTGGTGATAACGAGCGGGTATGGCTCTATGGTTCGAGCGCGAGCGAGGAACTCGGCCTGACCGTTGGAAGTGTTCTCCATCCTGAAGTAGTTGGGCTGGGCTTTCTTCAGCGTGCCGTAGACAAAGACACGAGCCATGCGAACCACGGGACAGACCACACTGATGATGAGCTGTGGAGAAA
The DNA here is from genome assembly GCF_001515605.1 of Sinocyclocheilus anshuiensis. Classification (NCBI taxonomy): domain Eukaryota; kingdom Metazoa; phylum Chordata; class Actinopteri; order Cypriniformes; family Cyprinidae; genus Sinocyclocheilus; species Sinocyclocheilus anshuiensis. The sequence continues at coordinate 1,384,310 of NW_015557124.1, read as the reverse complement.
GAGACACTCATTAATATTCGAAATCAATTAAACATCTACACACTAACAGAATGATAAATCAATCTACATTATTTAAATGACTTTAGTTAGATTTTTATTTATACTTTTTATAACTAATGATATGCCATGCATTATAGTAGTCAACATTTGAAGTGGATCAAAACCTTTCATCAAAGTTGTCCTAAAAGCTAAAACCAACATGCGTTCTTGTCTTTGATCAACTTTTTTGATCCACTTCAAATGTTGACTACGGTGTATAAACTGGTAAAAGTAAGCAAATGTTGTTTAATGTAATTTAAATATATATATATATATATATATATATAAAATCTAGCTTTTTTTAATACTGAGGGCCTTGAAAGAAATCATACAAATATTAGGCAACAAAGTGTATAAACATTTTTATGACTGAACAATCTTTTTGTCCATTAAATATGTATATGCTGACAATATTTAAAGACATTTTCAGTTTGCTCACATACCAAATAAAGCTGTAGGAAACTCAGCACTTCAAAGAAAAATAGAAAATAATATAAACATCTGTAATTAATTAATGACAATAGCCTAGATTTTACATGACGGATGGACTGAAATTAAATTAAAATAAAATACCCCTTACAGAATTTCATACATTTATATGCACCGATATAAAGTTGGTTCGACGTTTGACGTTGGATATTAGACAGATATTCAGCCGCGAAAAACTTCAATAAATTCTTAGTGGATGAGTATAACTGTATACAAAATGGCTTATCTGAAAAGCATTAAAACGTAGAACTGAACACAGACCGTCTGCAAAGAACATGTAAAGGATAAAACGATGAATGTTTTCCCACCGGAATGTTTTTTTTACAATTTTACAATTTTTTACAATTAACAAAACAAGAGCAAATAGTGCACCAAGCTCTTTGAAAGATATAAAGACAAACACTTATAACGCTCACTTGAATTTAAATAAGAAATATTGTAAACAAGATATGTGATAGTGGTTATTATTATATTATTACTATTAATAAATATATGAATAAAATAAAAATAATATTAAAAATCATTATCATTCCATAATTTAGTGGTTATGCAGTAGGCTTATTCCAGGTCCTTGTGAGAACATTTTAATGTTTGTTGTTTTCACAGAAGTTTGACACCAAAAAACACACTATTGAAATTTAAACTAATAAATAAATAAATTTAAAATGAATACACTCC
>NW_015557124.1:1354009-1365048 GCF_001515605.1 Sinocyclocheilus anshuiensis | reverse complement strand
ACCTCAGTTTCAAAGGCTGTGTCTTGTTATAGATTTCTTAAAGAACATTTTGCAGTTGTTTTCATTGTCAAAAGAGATGCAGAAGTCACGCTATTGACATTCAAGAATAGCTTGCGAAACCTTCCAAAGAGTCTCCCGTATTACTGCCCCCTAGAGGAAGATACTGCAGTAGTTTTGACTGAGTTTTACATTCAAACATTTAATAAATTAATTTAAAATCAATACAGTCTTCTATTTCAGCTTCAAAAGGTGTGTCTTGTTACTGGTTTCTAGAAGAATATTTTAATGTTGGTTTTAGTCACAGAAATATGAGAGAAAACATTCAATTGAAAATGAATAGCCAATTAAACGGTTTATTAAGCTGATTAATACATCGATTAGTTCAAAATTCAATTTTCGAGCTCATTTTCAAAGGGTCCATTTTTTTATTTGTTTGTTTTATAAAAAATGTTAATGTTTTGTAAGAGGGATTTTTTTAGTACTGTCCTGAGTAAGATATTTTGCATCAAAGATGTTTACATATAGTCCACAAGACAAAATAATAGCTAAATTATGCTAGAAGCTTCAGAAGAAACCCAGATGTTTCCCAGAAGACAAAATTAGTACAATTTACCCAGAGTCTGTGAGACCTGGAGAGTTTTTCTGAAGAATAATGGACAGTTTAACTGCTCAGGACAAATAAGGGACTGAATTACATATTAGAGTAAAACCTTAATTGAAATGTTCATTTAGGAATCAGAAACAAGACACCCTTTGAAGTTGAAATAGAAGACTGTATTGATTTTAAATTAATTTATTAAAGGTTTGAATGTCAAACTCAGCCAAAACTACTGCAGTATCTTCCTCTAGGGGGCAGTAACACTGGAGACTCTTTGGGAGGTTTCGCAAGCTATTCTTGAGTGTCAATAGCGTGACTTCTGCATCTCTTTTGACAACGAAAACAACTGCAAAATGTTCTTTGAGAAAGAATTACAAATGAGAGTAAAACCTGCATGGAAATGCTCTTTTTGGCCCAATTAACAAGACACCTTTTGAAGTTGAAAAAACTATGCATTTTAAATTAAAGTTTGAATTTCGCTCAAATTATACATCGACAATCTCAGATGCCACGGAAAGTGACACAGCTTTTATTCCGTCATAATTTGTTTTATTTTATATTGTATTTTATTTTAGTTATACAAATTATTTTAATAAATAAAACATTTTTTAAACTCTTTTTTTAAATCTTTTTTTTTTTTAAAGAAATGTTATTAAAGAAAAATACCAAGGCGTACTACAAAATAAATAAATACAAAATCAAACTAAATATATATTTATTTTAAATATAATATGATTTTTATTTATTTATTTATTTATTTTTTTGTAGTACGCCTTGGTATTTTTCTTTAATAAAATTTCTGGGACAAAAAAGATTACAACATAAGTTATTTAAGGAGTTTAAAAAATGTTTTACTTATTAAAATAATTTGTATAACTATATATATATATATATACATTTATTTCATTAATAAAATTAAAATAACATGTTGATCAATACACATCAGTTGCTTTTATTTAATGCTTTTATTCATCAACTACAAACTCAGACCCCACAGAAAGTGCCGGCTTTAATGTATTCAGCAGCTGATAATTGTCAGAGCAATAATATTTAATTTCTGAGACTTGTGCATGAGTGTTTTTTTGTGCTTTAAGATGCATAAAATGTAAAGGAAAAGCTTTTTCTTAAACCTTAAAGCTCTCGAGGAACCCAGCTGAGTATTTCTGAGCGATTCTTTGAGAAATGGCCTCGTTAATGTTGTGGCCGCCCGCCGGACATCTGAGCTTCTGGACGTCGTGAGAGACCAGCGCAGCAGGAGATGAGATTTAGATTGGCTTATTTTAATAAAAGTCTTAGAGCTTGAAAAAATACATGACGAAACAGCTGATGGTGCAAAACATCACAGGAGTTCAATGAGCCGTTGACTGTATTTCTGCACATCATCCGTCCAGTGATTAATACATGACACTTCTGTGATTTCATGTGTTTAACACACACCACGCGTCAGCATCTGACTGACAAACACAATCTGAGTCGCCTAATAAACACACTTCAGTGACAAACACTCATGTACGAGGCCAAAAATCTCAAAATATGGGCCTTCCCTGCGTTTAAATCCATAAATGTTTTAGGATATTTATAAATAAATAAATATTCTAATGTTATGACTTTTTTTTTTAAATGACATTCTAAAACACATTCTAGATTTTGAAACACATTTGAAACAAAGGAATGTTAAAATAAAGAAATATTCTAAGATTTTATGTTTTATTTTTTTTCAATTTCACATTTAGGATACAATAACAGCATGAGGCTATAATATTGCTAAAATATTACCTGATTTCTACTGTATTATTATTATTATTATTATTAGTTTTGTTGCAAAAATCACCATATAATAATTAAACATGTTTTCAGATAATTCAATATAAACGTTTATTTATAAATAAATAAATATTCTAATGTTATGACTTTTTTTTTTAAATGACATTCTAAAACACATTCTAGATTTTGAAACACATTTGAAACAAAGGAATGTTAAAATAAAGAAATATTCTAAGATTTTATGTTTTATTTTTTTTCAATTTCACATTTAGGATACAATAACAGCATGAGGCTATAATATTGCTAAAATATTACCTGATTTCTACTGTATTATTATTATTATTATTATTATTAGTTTTGTTGCAAAAATCACCATATAATAATTAAACATGGTTTCAGATAATTCAATATAAACGTTTTGCATTGGAAGATTAGTAGTAGTAGTAGTAAAATGATTAATAAAGTAATAATATTTTTAATATTAATTATTATTATTAATAGTAATATCAATTATTAAACATGTTTTCAGATCTTTTTAGAATCTGCCTATTGCATTATGTCATTGGCATATTATAATAATAATAATGAATATTATTAGATATTACAGCTATAATAATTATATTTCCAATTATTATAATAAATAGAATATTTTTGCAATAATATGCATAATAAGCTGCGTAGCAACACAATATTTTAACTTTCTGATGTCAGTCAGATGAACACATGAATACCTGTCCACATTCACACTCTAAAATAGTCATGAAAAACGAAATTATGAAAAAATAAAAAACCTTGAAAAGTGACTTCGGATATGAAATAAATGAAGGCTGTAACAGACTGGTGTGAGTCTGTGGGACTGTGATATCAGGACGAGCTGCAGGAGCAACGAGAGCAGATGTGCAGCTTCACTGCGTCATCAGTTATTGTCCCAGAGAGACCAACATGTCCCGCTCTTCCAGAGACACTGACACTGCTTCTGTGTTCAACAGCAGCCACACGACTCATTTAGCAACGCATAATCATCAGCGACGACAATTCACTCTGTACTCAAATATGACCAGAAATCAGCTCAGTGAAAGAGGTGCATAACCTTCAGAAAGCACAGAATTCAGGAGGTCAAACCAGTGTTGTGATTGTTAACTAAAACTAAATCTACTACATAAACAGTTGAAATCAAATAAACCGTAACCAATACAAAAAATAAAAATCTTACCTTTTTTCTCATTTTCATTTAGTTTAATTTAAGTACTAAAATTACTAAGAATTACTCAAATTATTAACTAAAACTGAAATAAAAAAATTAAAATAAAACTAAATAGACATTAAAACTAAATATACACTATCAGGCTATAATAATAAACAATAAATATTATTTAATATTATTAAAATGGAGGTATAAAAACAATAACAATTATAATGACAGCAACAACAAAAATATTTTAATGTTATTTTACTAAAATTACTGAAATGAAAATAACCTAAACTAAAATAAAAAAGTAAACAGACATAGTAGACATATTTAAAACAAAAACACTATAAGATAGCACTTTAATACTGCTAGGTCAATGATAAGTGTAGAATAATAATAAACAATACATATTATTAAATAGAATAATAATAATAATAATAATAATAATAATAATAATAATAGCTATTTTACTAAAATGTTTAAAAACGGGAAAATAACTAAACTAAAAATAACTAAACAAAAACTGAAAAACAATTAAATAGACACATTTGATAAAAAATCATATAAAAGAAGATGACAAAAAACTGATGACTAAAACTTAAACTAAAATTAAAATAAATATAAAAATGAAATCTAATTAAAATATTAATAAATACTAAGATAATACTATAGCAGTTTATTTCTACTTGTTTTACATAAGTAGAATTTTTGCAACATTACCAATCAATATGCAATGAAATTGCATCATGAAATCTCTTTAACGAGACCCAGAGAAGAAGAAAACCAATGCTGCATGTCTCATCTAAAGCATGAAGAAAGTAAAAACCAATGACTTGTGTTTTGATTACATGTGCTTGATGATTAGAGATGCTCATGATCTTCAACATGAACTCAGATGTCACAGAATGAATATCAAACACCTTCACACTGAGAGGAAAGACACAAAACAGAGGGGAAAAACAGATTGCATTGAAGCATCTGCTGAAGTGTCATTCAGGGCTTTCAGAGGTGAGACGGTCGCTGTGCCGTGATGTTCTACTCATTATTGCAAACACACAGCCAGATGTTTGAGGGTCAAAGCAGCAAGGACACACTCGTACCATCAGATACATTCATACACACCTCCATCCTGCAGCTACAGCCATACAACTGAACAAATACAGTGTGTTTGACTGTGCAAAACTCACTGCAATGCAAAGGTGTTATAGGTGTGTTGCTAAGTGGTTGCTAGGGTGTTCTGGGCCATTGTTACTTGTGACCACCTAGCAACCACCCACAACACACTGTAAACCTTAGCAACCATATAGAAAAGCTCTAGCAACCACCCACAACACCACAGCAACCACACAGCTACACACTTAAAATTAGTTGGAGCACCTTAGCAACCATATAGAAAAGTCCTAGCAACTATCCTAGTAACCACTCATTACACCCTGGCAACCACACAGTTACCCACAACACCCTAGCAACCACACAGCTACACACTTAAAATCATTCAGAACACATTAGTGACCATTTAGAAAAGCCCTAGCAACCACCCACAACAAACTGGAAACCTTAGCAACCATATAGAAAAGCCATAGCAACCACCAACAATACCCTGGCAACCACACAGCTAACCACAACATCCTAGCAACCACCCCAACACCCTAGCAACCACACAGCTACACAATTTAAAATTATTTGGAAAACCTAAGTGGCCATATAGAAAAACCCTAGCAACCACCCCCAACACCCTGACAACCACACAGCTAACCACAACATCCTAGCAACCACTCACAACACCACAGCAACCACACAGCTACAGACTTAAAATTATTCTGAACACCTTAGCAACCATTTTTAAAAGCCATAGCAACCACCCACAACACCCTGACAACCAAACAGCTACACACTTAAAATAATTCTGAACACCTTAGCAACCATTTAGAAAACCCTAGCAACCATCCACTACACCCTAGCAACCACACAGCTACACACTTAAAACCATTCATAATACATTAGCAACCATATAGAAAAGCCCTAGCAACCATCCACTACACCCTAGCAACCACACAGCTACACACTTTAAAATTATTTGGAAAACATAAGTGGCCATATAGAAAAACCCTAGCAACCACCCACAACACCCTGACAACCATACAGCTAACCACAACATCCTAGCAACCACTCACAACACCACAGCAACCACACAGCTACACACTTAAAATTATTCTGAACACCTTAGCAACCATTTAGAAAACCCTAGCAACCACACAGCTACACACTTAAAATCATTCATAATACATTAGCAACCATATAGAAAAGCCCTAGCAACCACCCACAACACCTTGGCAACCAAAAAATAACACTTTTAAAAGTGTGAATTCAGAATAGTTTAACAATCCATATAGAAAAGCCCTAGCATAAATTTAGGGCAACACCCTGGTTGCTATGGTTATGCTATATGGTGGCTAGGATGTTGTGAGCATCTGCTCAACGTTTCATTGGAAAACTTAAAAGTTGTATTGAATTATCAGGGCTTTTATCACTGCATTGCATGTTTATGCAGCCTAATTTCACAAATGAACTCATAAAGTTCAAATTTATGATAATGTATTTTCATGTTGCATTCTAATGAACGGCAAATAAGATGCATTATTTGAATCTCGCTCACTCTGTTCATCCACTCCTCCTCCAAACACACAAGAAGCTTCAATCAAGCCCTAAAGATGTTTAATGCATGTTGGATTTCAGTCAATCCTCTGAGGAGAGACGAAATAATAGATTCAGAGAGAGCCGAGTCTAGTTTTCCTGCCTGGCTGAAAACGATGGGAAATTAGGACTCATTTACAGGGCGGTTTGTCTATAAAAGCAATTAGTCTTTCTCTCCTAGGATTCAGATCACAAGGGAACATGTGAAGGAGGAAGAGCTTCGTTTGCCTCTTTTATTGTTCATGCATATAGAGGAAAAATATATGTGGGATTTGAACACACAAACTTCTGATTTGGAGGCAAATGTGTGGACGCTTGTTTCTGCCGCAAATAAAAATAAATAAATCAATAAAATAAAGATAATTGTGACTGTTTATCTCAGAATTATGCATTTTCCCCCACAATTCAGTTTTTTTCTCTCACAATTGTAAATTTACATTTTGCAAATGTTGTCTTTTCTCGCAATTGTGAGATTATATCTTGCAATTATGACTTTTTCTCATAATTCTGACTTGTCTCGCAATTGCGAGTTCATTTCTTGCAATTCTGACTTTTTTCTCGCAATTGTGAGTTTATATCTCGCAATTCTGACTTTTTTTTTCCTACGAATTTTGACTTCTTTTTTCAAAGCTATAATATATAAGCTCGCAATTGTGTTATAAAGTTGAATTTGTTTTGCAATTGTGAGTTTATATTTTACAATTGTGACTTTTTTCTCGCAATTCTGAAAATGTTCTTGCAATTACGAGTTTATATCTTGCAATTCTGACTTTTTTTCTGAGTTTATATCTTGAATTTCAGACTTTTTTATTGCAATTCTGACATTTTTCTCACAATTGAGAGTTTATATTTGGCAATTCTGACTTTTTTTCAGAGTTTATATCTTGCAATTCTGACTATTCTCGCAATTCTGCTGTTTTTCTTGCAATTACGAGTTTATATCTTTCGATACTGATTTTTTCCCCTCGCAATTGCAAGTTTATATCTTCCAATTCAGACTTTTTTCTTGCAATTTTCTCGCTATTGCGAGTTTATATCTCACAATTCTGACTTTTTTTCTTTCATTTTGGGGCGGGGGGGGACGGACGGACTATTTTCTTATAATTACGAGCAGAGGCGGACAAAGTACACAGCAGGGCTTATTTGACATCCAAAAAAAATGTTTTAAATGCTGTCTAATCGCTCTCGCTGTACTTTGATGTCATACACAGAACAGTCTGTGCAGTGCTGCTTCAAGTCCAACACCTATTGTGTTTTATTAGGAGATGCACAACAGTTCTTCTGTTGCTTTATAGGCAATATTTTCATGTACACAATTGAACAAAATCAGACAATATTGTGTCTAATATATACCACAATATTAACGTCTTATTATTGAATTGTTGTAAATAAATATCACATTTGCAGCTGGTCAGTGTTCAAAAAATGCTGAGAAATCACTTCATGTAGCTCTACAAGAGTGATTACTGATAAACTGTCTGAAAAAAAAGAAAGTCAAGTTTTAGAGAAGAAAAAAAATCACCCACTGACTTTCAAAGCTGCTACATAGTAACGACTTTCTACTTGAGGACCTTTATAGAAATGTAGTGGAGTGAAAAGTACAATATTTGTCTTTCAAATGTAGTGAAGTTAAAGTCATAAGTTCCCAGAAAAAATAATACTCAAGTAAAGTACCGATACTCAAAAAGTGTACTTAAGTACAATACTCAAGTAAATGTACTTAGTTACTGTCCACCTCTGATTACGAGATACTGTCACTATTCTGAAATGCAAAACTTTATTACTCACAATTGTGAGTTCTGGTAGTATCTGGCAATTCTTAGAAGAAAACGTCAGAATTGCGAGATATACACTTGAAATAGCAAGAAAAAAAGTTGCAATTACCTTTTTTGTTTTTGATTCAGTGGCAGAAATGGGCTTCCACACTAATGCATCACTGCTGGACTGTGACAAATATACTGAGAAACGGGAGGATCCAGAATGATTAGGCCTGTTTCTGGGATTGTGTTCAAGTGTAAACACAATCAAAACAATCAAGCATACAATCAAAACTGGACTAGTTCGGATTGGTTGTCGTGACATCAGCTGACAGGATGTCAAATTGGGATGTGATGTTTCCATAGAGACCGAATGAAGACTAGAGTGATGAATGGCATGATGTAAATCAATACGCTGTTATGAGGGCGCGCTAAATGATTTTATTAATGAAGTGCGCCACACTCCACAAGACAAACAGATAGATAATTATCATCTGCTCTTGAGCTTTACAGAGCAGAGATTAGATGAGGTCTGCGCTCACATCAATATGCTGTTATATGAGCACCGCTGTGTGTGTGTGTGTGTGTGTGTGTGTGTGTCACTCCCACATGCAGATTATGTGCTGCATTAATCTGGATGTGCAGCAAATGTCTTTCCTAAATTTAACCTTTCTTACTGGCAGGTTATTTTAGTATTATTAATATTCTAATACAGTATTAATAGTTTGATTTTTGAACTTATTTTCAAACCAGAATAATTTTATATAAGTATAATTTAAAAAATATATATTTTTTTAGTTTTCATTTTAATTTCAGTTTATGTTTTAGTAAGTATATGTAATTTTGCATTTTTTATATTTTGAAAATGTATTTATATTTTGAATTAAAATGTTTATTCTTTCAGTTTTTATTTTAATTTTAGTTTAAGTTTTAGTAATTTTGGTATGTGTGCTTTTGCATTTGTGACATTTTTTTAAAACATTTTTAAAAATATTTTTAGCTAACATTTTTTATATTAAAATTTTTAATTTTAATATTAGTTTATGTTTTAGTAATTTTTACATTTTTTTGTCATTATTTCTATATAGCTTAAATGAACTTTGATTTCAGTTTAATAATATTTCTGTTATTTAGTTATTTATACTTATTTATCTGAGTTAGTTGCCAAATCAACATATTTTTATAATTTTAGTTTTCATTTTAATTCCATTTTCATTTTAAGTTGTAGTAATTTTATGTAATTTTGCATTTTGACATTTTTATATACTTAGTTTTCATTTTAATTTTAGTTTAATAATATTTCTGTTATTTAGTTATTTTTACTTAATTATTTGAGTTAGTTGCCAAAGCAACATATTTTTAATTTTTCCATCTAATGTATATATTTTATTTAAGCTTCCTTTCAAATACTGATTTTTTTTATTTTTTTTTTTATGTGAGTTTTAATTAACATTAACACTGCAGGACAGATGGAAGCTGCACAAAATTGGTATTTTTGTGAAGACTGTTTTCTAAACCCAAGGAAAAAGAAGTGAATGAATGAATGAACATTCATTCTAAACATTAAAATAAAGTAAATACAAACATTTATGCTCAAATGCTCTAACATGCATACTGTATACTGCATACGTTTTGAAGTACAAGAAACAGCATGTAATATGCAATGATAAAATGCATGTGCTGTGCATTTTTATTTAGCATATTTATGATAATATTTGGCATATTTAATTAAAATAATGTTTGAATGTTTAATTTTAAATAAAAAAGCAAGTCAAGCACATTGTATTGTAGGATACAGTATTCCACATACTGTTGCATACTGCACATTCTGACAAGTGCATTAGATCATCCTAGTATTCTTACAGAAAATATGCATACTAAGCACAGAAAGTGTGCAATAAACTATCTACATTTAAATGCAACAAGAAATTAATTGCACTTCAAAGCTGTTTGAAATGACATGATTCATGATCACGAGCCGCAGCAGAAAGCTCACATCACAGGCAGTGTAAATGCAATTTGTTTTCTTATGCTTCCAGTTGTTGCTCCGCCTTGTTGTGAATTTCTATGAATATCTAAACAGCACCAGCACAAACATTGCATACATTAACACCAGGCTGCCGTTACCAGTTCAAGCACTAGATGGTGCTAGAAATCCTCGTTAAGAAGTCACCGTCAGGAAATGATGGAGAGCAAGAGAAGGTTTTGCCCTCGAAAAATCTGACCAAATTATTAATTAAAGCATAAGCCTTCCCTCGGGACTCGACAAACAAATAAAACTAACAACCGGCCTTGGCAATTGTAACGAGGATTAGGAGCTTCTGGAGCTATGCTGATAATATCATTATCAACAACCGAGATATTTGTACAAATGCACAAATTGAATTTAGATTGGGCACGAGGGCCAGAGCATTTCAGCAGCATGAACTGATTCGATGGTGTGAATAGGGCCAGACTGCAGGAGAGGTCATGATGAATACATTAAAAGCTGCAGAAATCAATAGCAATTGAGCAAAGGGTGCGTAATATGAAGGGCCGGCCCTTGATCACTGTGTGCTTTTTATCTGAGTCCACTTTTCATTTCAGCGGAGCTGCTAACACAAGCACTAAATGACCACATGATAGATTAAAGTCTATTATAAAACAGATAGTTAAAGGCTGTACAGTCGGATTGGATGAGCCACACTCATCGCTGCTGCAAAATAGCTGACGTAAACAAACCCGCTCTATATTAAAGCCTGCAGCTCTTCATGTGTCTTGAGGAAAGTGTGCTGGTGCTTTACTAAGTCATCAGATGCACCGGTTTCACCAGCTGGGCCAGAAAACGGGCGAGGAAATCCCGAGAGCAGAAGATCATAGATTGCCAGTTGCTAAGCAATCACAAAACAACCGCCTAGCAACGCCCTGCCAACCTCCCATAATAACCTATTTCCACATTGACAACTTTTGTTGAAAATCTTTTACTAATCTTTTACATTCAAATATTTGTTCACTGATACTCTTTTAAAATGTAGATTTATCAGAATTGTTTATCCAA
>NW_015557124.1:1352650-1353978 GCF_001515605.1 Sinocyclocheilus anshuiensis | reverse complement strand
AAAGCTAAAAACAATTCAAAATATTAAAAGAACAAAAGGTATGAGTATAATAATGATTCTAACATAACACTAAACCAAACACCAAAAAAACAACTACATATGTGTATGTACAACCACACACACATATATATACATACACATTTATAAATTTAATATATATATATATTATTTCATTTCCATTTAGTTTGTTGAAGTATTAAAATAACTCAAATTAAATAAAACTAAAAACTTAATAAAATACCTATACAGACATAATAAATTCAGACATAATGTAACTAAAATTAAAATAAATAACAAATACAAATAACATAAATCAAATAACAGTAGTTTATCAGTAATCCTAAAAAATAACACTGCCGAACACACATGGTAAAAAACAACAACTTACTGACACATAGTAAGAAATGGTTATAAAAACTGAAACTGAAGAGAAACAAGTAATAGGAATAAAGCACATATATATATATATATATATATATATAGTAATAAAGGAATAAATAAATGACAAATTAAAAATGTAGTCACATTATATATTTTATGTAATAAATAAAAAATAAGAAACATGACAAATTAAAAAGTATTACATTATATATTGTAATCATCTAATAAGTTTAATGAGAAATTAAAAATGATCATTTTAGTTATGTAAAATGCATTATAAAACGTATTTTTTATGTATATTTTTTCTACACATATTTTAAAGGGTCACCAAAATTCCCTATAAAACATCCTGTAAGTTTCAGAACTCAAAACTTTGTCATTAGTCTAAAAACAGCTTATAATGAAGGCAGTCTGCCACAACATCAGCTTGTGGAATATTCTACTCTATGATGTAATAGTGTGGATAAGCTCCGCCTCCTCAGAAGAAGATCAACACCTGCTTCTACATCGCTGTCTGTTTAGCCCCACCCACCAGTTCTACATCGCTGTGTGTTTAGCCCCGCCCACCGGTTCTACTTCGGGATTCAATTACAAACAAAGAACAATTCGATGCCTTGACAAATAAGAGGTAATTGTACTATAAAAACATCCTGTAAGTTTCAGAACTCAAAACTTTGTCATTAGTCTAAAAACAGCTTATAATGAAGGCAGTCTGCCAAAACCACAGCTTTTACAATGTTCTACTCTATGATGTCATAGTGTGGATAAGCACCGCCTCTGCAGAAGAAGATCAACGCCTGCTTCGACATCACTGCCTGTTTAGCCCCGCCCACCGATTCGCGCACATAGTGTTTACTAGAGAGGCGAACGTGCAGGTCTATGCAGAAACCAAACGATAAAGATGCTCTGAAGACAACAAGACACTGTGCAGTGCCAAGCATTGCCTT
>NW_015557124.1:1350944-1352437 GCF_001515605.1 Sinocyclocheilus anshuiensis | reverse complement strand
GTGAATGAACTTTATTTTTAATCAAGTTCCAGACCGCGTCAGTAAGCACTAGCTTCTCTAATCTGTTTGTATTCTATCTATCTTTTTTCTTTTTATTTATTATATAATTTATATAAAAAAACCAAAAAACCTTGCTATAGCACATGCATATCATTGCTCTTTTTCATACACAGAGATGAAATAGTGTGGTAAGACCACATTTATTTGAATTAATTATAGCATGTATTTCAATTAATTATCGATCGATCGTTTGAGAGAGAGAGAGAGACAGAGAGAGAGATGACAGTTGTGTGTGCGTTACCTGCATCTGCACGTCTCTCTACAAACAATGAAGCTGTGAAGCTTTAGTAGTTACTGCAAAAACAGCTATTTTAACCCCTTGCTGCTGAGGAATACAATGTAGCGATCTAGTATCTAGGCTATTTTATTCATAAAAGTCACGGGGCAACGTTGACAACATGTTTCTGTGTGTGCGCAGCGCAATCTCAGACTCTCTCTCCCTCTCTCTCTCTCTCTCTCTCTGTGTGTGTGGGTTTGTGTGCATCAATTAAAGCAGCGCATTGATATAAATTGGATAAAAGCGTCTGCTAAATGACTAAATGTAAATGTAAATTATGTTTTTTTGATGCAAAAATCTTGATCGCATTATAAGTGGCCCTCAGAGAACTGTACAAAATAAAAAACAAAGGCAGTTCATGACCACTTAAATACAACTAGTCAACATTGACAGTACTGACAATATGATTTGAAAACTGCAGTGAAATAAATCAGTGAATAATTATGTAAATTTTGGCCTGTTCCTCATCTAAAGTCATCATATTAGGCTACTTCGGGAGACTTGGAAGTGTGTGTGGGTTTGTGTGCATCAATTAAAGCAGCGCATTGATATAAAACGGTGATTAAACTGACTTGGAACTACCTGTGCATTAAAGAGTTTTAATGTATAACTGCCAGCCAATCAGAATCCAGTATTCAGACAGACCATGGTATAGATATATATATCGCACGGTTTAGGTTTAATTTATTTTTACTTTACTTACTTTTTACTTTATTTCTATATACACTCTAAAAAATGCTGGGTTGTTTTAACCCAATGTTGGGTCAAATATGGACTAACCCAACTGTTGGGTTAAAAAGTTAATTTAAAAATGCAACTAAAATTTAACCCAACAGTTGGGTTAGTCCATATTTGACCCAACATTGGGTTGAAACAACCCAGCATTTTGTAGAGTGTAGTAACTGTAGTGCTGTGACAAACTTATTTCAATATAAATATACATTTTAATGAGAAATGAATGAGAATTTTTTTTTGTAAAACACTATTTGTACTATGAAATATTTTGTATATATTTTGAACAAACATTAACTACATTAAATGTAATAGTTTATAAAATGATTGTTTATATAAAAATCTGCCATTATGTATTATCACCAATTCATATCATCCTGTTTAAAGTTATAAATAAATAAATAAATAAATAAATAAATAAACA
>NW_015557124.1:1324371-1331677 GCF_001515605.1 Sinocyclocheilus anshuiensis | reverse complement strand
AAATAAATAAATAAATAAATAAATAAATAAATAAATAAACAAATAAATAAATAAATACATAAATTTAATGAATGATTGAATGATTTTTATAAAACGTTTTAGTATTTTTTGTACACAAATTAAATCATTAAACTAAATTAAACAGCATATCCAAAAATGTAAATTCAATTAAATTAAGTCATTATGTACTCTCACCCATTTGTCATTCCAGTTCCAATTATTATTATTACTTATTTTTTCATTATTATTTCTTATATTCATCTTATTTTACTATTGATTTACTTTTAATGCACAGTCACTGTAGCTGGTGAGGTTTACATTTCACACAAGTTGTATTACAACTACGTATATACGTGCAATTAATAAAATCTTGAATTTTGACTGAAAAAGCTCCATAGTTTAATATATTTGGAGTCTTCTGACACCACTGTATATAAAAAAACGGACAGAAACGGAGGATTTTCAGAGAATACAGTCTTACATTTCAGTCTGTTCCTCTTTTAAATGTGTCCAAATACACAACAGAACAACATGAGAGTGAATAAAGTAAGACAGATTTCTGAGTGAGCTATTCCTTTATAAGACTACATGAAACCTCCAGGCTTTACTTTGCAGCTGAACATCGTCAGCTTTGGAAATGTGTTAATTTGAGACAGTTAACTTAAAAAAATCTCTTAACACTTACGTAAAAGTTTAAATAACACATTACCAGAGTCAAGTGTCACACTTGCACTTTATATATTTTAAAATACAATGTAAATTGGCTAAATCCAAATGAAGTGTCTGAAGTGAGTGAGTGGATTTTCTTGGTCTTGGTGGTTGGAGTTGGACGTTTGATGAGTTAAAAGCAAGTAAACTTAGCAACACATACCCATGCGCTAGAAACCACCTTAGTAACCATGCAACATCTATTCACAAGCACACACACATTTGCTTCATAAAATATACTGTGAATCAAACCTCTCTCGTCTGTGATAGAATATGATTTAATGCCAATATAAACAGACTGTTGTGTGCTTGTTGTTATCCTTAAGTAAAGACTGACTGTTTCCCTAACTTAATTAAACAGGCCCTGTGGGAAAGAGACGAGACGAGCCGAGCCGAACAGCAGGTACTGTGTGTGCTTCGTCTCTTCTCTTGTTTTTTACCTGTTTAGGCATAATTTTACATTTAACTTGCCTTAAAGCTGCTATTTTAATTTCTTACTTGTGAAAAAAGCTGCTTAAATGTAGCAAGCTATTTTATTTTTACCACATAGCTCGCAGACTAACTTAATTTCTCTAAACGAAAGCTTAGTTAGCTCATTTTTCACGTGAATCATGTAGTTTTGGCCCAACAGAGCTAACAATTAAACAACAGAAAACAAGTCTCAGATGACAGGGTGAACGCAGGTCAATCAGAATACAAAATTATTTAATTTAATGCTGCTTTTGATTACAAAAATGTTTTATAAAATATATAGCCTATATTGTAACTAAAAAAATAAATCAAAATAAAAAGAATTAACTTAGCTTAGCTTAAATTAATATTTTATTTTGTTTTGTTTTGTTTTATTTCACTTTACTTTACACTAATATATAGGCGACAGTGCACAATGACCCTTGCCTTAAAGCTGCTATTTTAATTTCTTACTTGTGAAAAAAGCTGCTTAAATGTAGCAAGCTATTTTATTTTTACCACATAGCTCGCAGACTAACTTAATTTCTCTAAACGAAAGCTTAGTTAGCTCATTTTTCACGTGAATCATGTAGTTTTGGCCCAACAGAGCTAACAATTAAACAACAGAAAACAAGTCTCAGATGACAGGGTGAACGCAGGTCAATCAGAATACAAAATTATTTAATTTAATGCTGCTTTTGATTACAAAAATGTTTTATAAAATATATAGCCTATATTGTAACTAAAAAAATAAATCAAAATAAAAAGAATTAACTTAGCTTAGCTTAAATTAATATTTTATTTTGTTTTATTTTACTTTACTTTACACTAATATATAGGCGACAGTGCACAATGACCGAATTAAATTTTTTTGGATAAACGGTTTAATTTGTATTAATTTGAGTATGAAAAAATATACAAAAAATGTTTTATAATACAAAAATGATTGGCAGAAATATAACGTAAAATATTTATTTATACTGGAATAAGTTTAAGTCAATGCACCACAATTACTACATGGAAATAAATTAAATTAATTAAGTAATAGATTAAACCTAAACCTAAAAAAAAAATACAAATGACAAAAGCATGTATAACAAAGCATTAAAATCATGACAATGTTGATTAATTTTATCTTGCCATCAAAATCACTGCAAATATAATATGATAATTCTTACACACAATCATCCACACAAACTATATTATATTATACATTTAACTATTTGGACTAAAGTACTGTTTAATTATGACTGTATTGACTTGAAACATGATGTCTGGAAGAAGAGGTGAATGCATATGAATGCATATGATATTACATTATATTATACTATATTATATTATAAAGCGAGGCTGTTGTCCTGTGAGCTCTGATGAAGCTCCGTAGGCGTGTGTTTGTGCTGAAGTACAGTAGTTTCTGTGTGTTTGCTGACACATCTACAGCATTACTGATGGTCCTATCACAAAGCAGCGCTGCTTGCTGATACATTACCACTATTTGTGCTAAGATACCTAAAGAAGACTTTGGCGAAGTGGAAGTCATCCTTTCATTTAGACAGTTTTGCCTCCTGCAGTATTTGTGCTGGATGACAACCTAGATAACATGCATTAGCAGAGAGAAGAGCTCAGAGGAGTTTCTGAGGAAGGTTATCATCAAACATCATTTGTTCAGATACGCCACTGTACTGATAACCACGAGAGAGAGAGTGTGCAGTCGCTTCTCAAAGCACACACACACACACACACACACACACACACACACACACACACACACACACACACACACACACACACACACGAGGCTAGTTCATACAATAACAATAACATGGTAAGGAAAATTTAGATAAAAATTGAATGAAATTCATTCACTTTTTTGTACTATTTTACAGTTCACTTCCACCATGATGTAGAAAAAGAAATTCAAATGTTGTCACGTGTCACAATTTACTTTTATCAAATGTTCCATTTTCTTCAATCAACAGTAACTTGATTATGCATTTCTCAAAATGAGATTAGTGATTTTATTTCTTTTTCAAAAGCACACCAATTCATCCCGTTTGTGGAAAGTGTCAGTAATGCTCACTGCTCAGTATTAACAGATTGTGAAGAGCTTGATTTAATGTGCTTTGAATCTTCTCTTCTCTTCTCTTCTCTTCTCTTCTCTTCTCTTCTCTTCTCTGTCCTGACCACACCTCAACATTCATTTAACACCTTCACTGTTTTTATCCTCTCCTGTAGCTGTTACATTCACTCACTGAGAGCTAAATGAGAGACTGTATCATTTATGTTCCATCGTGTAATCGCTTCATCCTGACAATGAAGCCATAGATGAGAATCAATTGGTATTCATCTTTAGTCGCTGCTGCACAAATGTTGGTCTGATGCTAATATCATCGCTGCGAGATAAAGAGGCACTTGAGCAGGACAGTCACATTCACCAGCCAAAATATACAGCTATCACACATTAAAACCACATCAGTCTTTGAGTGACCAAAGCAGGAGAAAATCTTACGATTGAGAGAAAACATTAGCATTAGCACCCCGAATCAACATCAGAGATGTTAAAGGTGCTGATGTGAAAGTGCAAGAAGCAAGCTTTTCATTTTTTATGTAATCTTACATCAAATGAACTGTGATTTTAACAAATATGGTTAAAGAAAAAGTTGTTCTAACATTACTTACTCCACTTTCATTGAAAAAAAGTCATCCAGCGAGTGAAACTCAAGAACCGGATCAGTCTGTCTTGTAAACAAATAATTTAGACCGAATCACTGAGTTTAATTCGAGAACCAGTTAAAGTCCGATTTGTGAACAAATCTATTAGAGTGAATCCTTGAGTCAGTGAGTTGAACTCGAGAACCGGATCAGTCCGTTTTGTGAATAAATCTTTTAGACCGAATCACTGAGTCAGTGAGTTGAACTCGAGAACTGAATCAGTCCGTTTTGTGAATAAATCTTTTAGTCAATAAGTTAATTTCCAGAATCAGATCGAAGGAATCATGTGTTTGTTGATGAATCAGGGGTCACTATTTATAAGTCAAAATTTTCAGTGAGTATGCTAATGTTGTATGGATTGGTTTTATGATATTTTAATGATACTTCTAATGCTTTACATCCTCAGTCCGCATTGACATTCATTATATTTAAAATAGCAGGTTATTCCTATGCAGTATATGTTTCATTAATATTTAATATATTATATTGGAAATTGTTAAGGCAGATATGATCAAATTCAAAATCCAACTTGTGTTGCCTCATGATTAAATAATTCGATATTTAATATATTGGCAATTATAAATAATGCACATCTTAGTTACTATTTGTTATAAACAGATGCATTCCTTTAGGTTTTTGGCTGTAAGGTGTGTGTGTGTATTTACACTGAACTCTGTTTTTAAAGGTTCAGCTGGTTTAAAGACACCTGACAACAGGTCAAACTATGAAGATGGAGCTTCTTTGAGATTTCATATGACAGCTGATGGATGTTTTCAGACAGCCTCCTGCCCTCAGGATTGCGTTATCATCTTGGCAAGGTCAGGAACCGTACAGTCATAACACCACCACAGGTTGACATATTAAAGATGACGAAACCATGGGAAAATTCCAAGGCCAACTTTTGATTGTCTGATAACTTCTTGTGTGTGAGAACCTATATATTATTTGAAATGTACATATCATTATCATTAATGATATTCTTTAAATAATATAGAATTACATAAAATTATTCATATTATTATTATTTAAATGATTACAAATATTAAATATATTATTTTTGGTACGTAATTTCTATGTTTTAATTTAACATATATACACATTAAATATTGGGCATGTAACATAGTATTCTGAGAAGTAAGTTATTGTATTATGCAAGACCTGCTTAAACCATCAAAAACAGCTCATATTTAAAATGTAAATAACATTTAATTATTATTAATAATATTGCTTCAATATTTGCTATTATTATTATTATTCATTTAATATTTAAATAATATAAACCCTTTGCTTTAATTAGCTTCAGGCAAATATGAATGGTAGACACATCTCTTTATCTTCCAAAAATGTATCAAAAATATGTTCAATGCAAGTGTGTATCTAGTCATAAAGGTTGCATTTGACATTTAAAATGCAAATGAAAAAAAAAAATAGTATTCTGAGAAGTAAGTTATTGTATTATGCAAGACCTGCTTAAACCATCAAAAACAGCTCATATTTAAAATGTAAATAACATTTAATTATTATTAATAATATTGCTTCAATATTTGTTATTATTATTATTTAAAATATGATAAATATTAAATATTATTTTTGGTATCATTATATAATTTCTGTTATATCTTGTTTTTAATATAACATCTTATATTTACATTCATTTTTTTTTTTTGGACATGTAACAGTATTCTTAGTATTATGCAAGACCCGCTTAAACCAGCAAAAATATGTAATAATTGAAATGTAAATGTTATTATCATTAATAATATTATTTAAATATTATTAGGATTATATTAAAAGTATTAATATTAAAATGATGAAACTGAATACATTTGGTGCTGAAATAAAGATATTCACCTGCAGACCTGTGAGTGAAAAGCACTGGAAAAGTGTTCATGATAATTAGTACAAGAAAGAATTAGTGCCACACCATTTGAAGCACAAAACAGCATGTCAGGGAATTCTTCATCATTCATTAGTTTGAGTAATCGCAAACAGCTTTCAGATAACACAGACTAAACCAAAGTCACTTATCAGAGCAAATGTTATTGTACTCTCCGGTCACGGGCAGAATTATTTCACCGTTCGCTCTGGATTACAGGAGACGAGCAGAAGTTGAAAGCGAGGCCTAATGCATACTGCAAAAATCATCTGCTTTCTTCAAAGCACTGGGAGAAATTCACACTGCGCGTCTGGTGCGAGGAAAGTGTGCTAGAGACTTTAATCACGCTAAATGATTGAAAGCCTCTAACAGCGATGCTGCGTTTCTGAAGCTTAAGTCAATCAATAAGTAAAGAACGGGGGAAAGACAAAGTCTAGAAATATATTGCTCTCATGCTGCATGCAGAATCTTTTACTCTGAGAGCTGATAGCTGAAGGCTGAAATAGAAACGGGCGCTTGTGGCTAATTAGATGTAATTAGCTTCAGTCTGTCCAGATGATTCGTATCCAGCTGTCAGGAACCTCAGCTTGAGAAAGCAGTCAGTTACATCTGTCTTCTGCCCTTCACAGGGACAATGATCCAGTAATTACAGAGGTACATCTGCATGTTTTTCTCTTAATTATCTATCAGAAATATCTAAAGACAAGGTATATTTAAAGCAATACTTACATTCATATTAAAGCAACACACAATAAAGTAAAGTACAGTTATGCTAGCAGATAGTAATACCGTGGTACTCTGGTATATACAGTAGTATGAAATGATTACCATATTCATGTACCATGGTATTTGCATAATGAGTTATTTTAAGAATGCCATATTGTATAAAAAACAACAAGAATAACAATACAAAAAAGTTCATATTATTTAAGTTAATATAATTCGAATAATAAATTAATATAATATAATTAAAATAATATTATTAATAATGAAAACAACATTTAAATGATAATTAAATATACATATAATGTAAATATAAATACAATTTTAAATATTAAATATTTTTTGCTGGCTTAAACAGGTGTGTCTCTCAGAGAAGGATAACTGGGATTGACCTAAAAAAAAAAAAAAAAAGTACCAAACCAATATTTAATAATAATAATAATAATAATAATAATAATATGAAAATTCTATTTACATTTTAAATATTATATACATAATATATAGCTTTATATTAATTCTACTTTATATATCTATCTACTATATATCAAATAACAACAATACATTCTAAATATAAAAAAAACCCATAATATAAAGGATTTACTAGTTAAGGCATAAGATCGGATTTGTCATTTTATGGAACCTTTTAATGGAAACATTTAATGTAATAATACATTATATTGAAAACATAAAATGTATATAATAAATACCACCAAAAGCAATATGCAACATTAATAATATATATACCGCTCAAAAGTTTGGGATCTGTAAGACTTGTAATGTTTTTTAAAGAAGTCTCTTCTGCTCATCAAGGCTGCATTTATTTGATCAAAAATACAG
>NW_015557124.1:1320688-1324344 GCF_001515605.1 Sinocyclocheilus anshuiensis | reverse complement strand
TCTGTATTTTTGATCAAATAAATGCAGCCTTGATGAGCAGAAGAGACTTCTTTAAAAAACATTACAAGTCTTACTGATCCCAAACTTTTGAGCTGTAGTGTAAATAATAACAATACATTTAATAGGAATATAATATTAAATTTAATAGGAATATAATATAATATAATATTATATAATATATACAGTTTTATATTAATTCTACTTTAAATGTTATACTTTATGTTAAATAATAAAATTAAATGCTAAATTCATTCATTCACTCACCAATCTAAGGGTTTTTGCAGGTTTAAGTGGGTTCGTCTGGTGGTTTAATTGGTTGGCAGGTTGGTCTCCCTTTTCTCGGCAGGGATTTAACAACAGGGTTGCACTAGCATGACTACTCTAGCATCCCTGGAAGTTATTGTAGTATCACACTCAAGGATCACAATCACAGACATCTGAGAAAGATGGAGAACTCAGTCAACAGAGTTTGGCGTGATTCAGATCGACTGAACTGCTTTCATCCCGAAGCAAGCAATAAAAGAAACGCAGTTCACTACTGTTAAAATGCAATCATATATAAAGCCACCGTAATACCAGCATTTTTCGGCCTCGGGGGGAAGCGAACTTGACTGGATTAGATGAGGCGCCTCACCTGCCGCAGCGCGAGCGGTTTAAGACTCCGTTAGCACGACTGATCCCAGTGAGATCTTTGATTCTCTCGGTGTCACTATACTATCCTCCCCTGCCTTCTACAGGGACCGACGGTGTAAGATGGGGGAATAAACGGCTCAGACCGGCGCTGAGTAGATAAATGATTGAACTAGCAGACAACTTGAGAGGAGATTATCAAATGCAATGAGCTTTCTGGGCACCGTTACATACGGTATACGGCTGTGTGCATGCATGAGGAAATTGTTATCAGTCTGTGAAGGAGAGAGAGAGAGGTACATAGCTGGAAATAGACTAATGAATGGCTTTGCTAGCGCTTGATGCATGGGAGGAATTCTACAGGTGCTAATGCATAGATATGATTTATAATTCAGCAGATATGACAGCAGTGTCACTGTGAAGGGATTATATTAGTATTGAAGGCTGCAACCTTTTAGGCAAAGCGTGTCTAAATATAATGTTATCATCAACACGTTTCTTGATTAGTTAATCTCAGAAGTGTTCAAAAGAGTTTCACATGTAATAGACCGCAACAGTTGCATTTGTTTTCTCCTTTGGGAAATTGATTTTTAACGATAACTGACAACCCTTTAAAAACAGACCTGTTTTGAGCTCCGAGTTTGTTAATCGATGGTAGGCTAGATGCTTTTGTTGAAGCCATCTGTTCACATTGATTCAATTTGTTTTTAAAATAATCATGCTCAACAGCAGAACTCGTGGTGAGAATTACATTACCCATGATGCTGTGCCGAAAATTCCACCAATCAGAGAGTTACAGTGAGCAATTTGGACCCTGTTCTGCGATGGGTGCATGAGGATTTTGGATAGATGGACTCCCCTGCCATGGTCTATGCTAGAAAGGACAGCTTTGATCAAGATGATAGTCTTGCCTCAATTTTTATACCTATTTCAAATGATCCTAATTCTCCTAAATTGCACTATAATTAAACATATCAATGTATCTTTGATTTGAAACCGGAGGAAATCACATTGAAAGTGACTAAAATGCAGCTTCCCAGAAATAAAGGAGGTCTTCCAGATGTTCTTCTGTACCAGACTGTATAACCACTATAACAGATCTGTTTGAAAAGGAGGTGTAGTTATCATTTGAACAGTTGAGGGCTAAATTTAAGTTAGCTTAAGTTAACTTCTTCAGGTATTTACATATAATAATCTTTGTGCAGAAACATATCGTCCCTGGATTTTCTTCTTGCACCACTCCAGCAGAACAGATGCTCCTGGATCTAAGAGGTCACTAATAAAGCAATGTTATTAAGCTCTTTTGCAAGGAGCAATCAAATCAAAGTAAATAATGAGGCACCCTAGCTATTTGGGAGCAAGATTTGGGGCTGTCAATTGATGTAGGTACTTGGACACAAATTTGGCAGTATGTCGGCAATATAGGCTATCAATTTGTAATAGAACTAAAGAGCTATTTTGAACATTTACATCATCTCCAAATTACTCCATTACGCAGGCATAAGTTTAACCCAAATTATTCTCTGTGCTGTCTAAAGTGCAAAGAGGGTGACCTTGTTCACGGCACTTGGAAATGTGTACATATTAAAACTGCTAAAGAGTATTTCAAACAGGAAGTTAATTAATCTCCTTACTTATGCTGTCCGTACGAGTATTTTTCTTAAATGGATCTCTGATAAACTGCCGACAGTGTCAGAATGGCATAAAGTATTATTTGATTTTCTTTCACCTTGGTCAAAAGGGAAAATGGATGTGTTTTATCAGACATGGACTCCTTTCTTCAAGTATATATGTCCCAAGATTTCATGTACCTTTTAGCAAAACCTTGGCAGGACAACATTAACTTTTTTTTTAATTTGTGGTTTATATTGGAATACTGTACTTGTGGAATGTATCTGCGGTCATTGTTTTGTCTGTTTGTTGTTTTTGTTGTTTTGTAAAAAAAAAAAAGAACAGAGAAAAAAAATACCTATGGAAAAAATTACTGAAAAAAAAAATAAAATAAATAAAATTCCGGAACCAATGCGGCTAAAAATGTGGGCGGGCTTTTTGTTGTTTTGTAAAAAAAAAAAAGAACAGAGAAAAAAAATACCTATGGAAAAAATGACTGAAAAAAACTAATGCACTCCATATGCTGCATTCCAGTTGTACTCAGAAGTTGGAAATTCCTAGAAGGAACTTTTAAGAGTTCTGACTCGGAATCTCGGAGAAATCATGACAACTCCAACTTCAGAATCCAATATTGCTGCTTAGTGCATCAGCAGTAGAAAAAACAGTGGCAATATATTGTTTATTAGCACATATGTTTGTCTCAGTAAACTCAGTGGTGCACAAAGTACTATCCAACCGCTATTTGTGGACATGATACTATGGTGTTATCTGTGCAAAATACCACTTTTTATGTGGTTTTATTCGACTGGAATTGCTTACAATCAACACGTCCATCTTGGTTTTCCGGTCCACTTGGGTGTGACGCCATTCCCAGCTCCTGAATTCCGAGATAAATGGAACGCAGCGTTATTTCATATGCAAAGATGTCACACAATCAAAGCAGTGGCCGTTTACACTGAAGTCTTTAAAGTGAAAATGGCCTTTAATTTCTAAATTATGACAGTTTTTGATGTAGCCTATACATATCCAACTAATGTTGTAACCTCACCTCAGGAAACAATATAAAACTAAAAAAAAATGCAGTTCATGTCCCTTTTAATTGCACCCAAATGCATCGATTTCTCCAGGTAAACAACAGCACGATTCACAAAGTATATAAACTATATATATATATAGTTTATCCTTCTATTAGATTTGTCCTTTAGGATGATTTTCGAAGAAACCTTGTCTTTAAGGATGGGTTATAATAAAAATAAAAATAAAATAAATCAAACTTTTCCCTTATTTTTAAGACTGTTCTGCAGAATTTCATTGTGATCTTGTCTTACCTAGATAGATATATAGATTATTTATTTACTTAAACACTATGTCTGTGTGTGAACACACACACACACACACACACACACACACACACA